>NC_091191.1:24301197-24309008 GCF_040958095.1 Procambarus clarkii | reverse complement strand
GAAAGATCTAGGAGTTGATATCACACCAAACCTGTCTCCTGAAGCCCACATAAAAAGAATAACGTCTGCGGCATATGCGAGGCTGGCTAACATCAGAACAGCGTTCAGGAACCTGTGTAAGGAATCATTCAGAATCTTGTACACCACATATGTAAGACCAATCCTGGAGTATGCGGCCCCAGCATGGAGCCCGTACCTTGTCAAGCACAAGACGAAGCTGGAAAAAGTCCAAAGGTATGCCACTAGACTAGTCCCAGAATTAAGAGGCATGAGTTACGAGGAAAGGCTGCGGGAAATGCACCTTACGACACTGGAAGACAGAAGAGTAAGGGGAGACATGATCACAACCTACAAAATCCTCAGAGGAATCGACCGGGTAAACAAAGATAAACTATTCAACACTGGTGGGACGCGAACAAGGGGACACAGGTGGAAACTGAGTACCCACATGAGCCACAGAGACGTTAGAAGGAACTTTTTCAGTGTCAGAGTAGTTAACGGATGGAATGCATTAGGCAGTGATGTGGTGGAGGCTGACTCCATACACAGTTTTAAATGTAGATATGATAGAGCCCAGTAGGCTCAGGAATCTGTACACCAGTTGATTGACAGTTGAGAGGCGGGACCAAAGAGCCAAAGCTCAACCCCCGCAAGCACAAATAGGTGAGTACAAATAGGTGAGTACACACACACACACACACACACACACGCACACACATATTAGGCGGAAGATGACTGTGAACTATCAAGCTATCAAACTTGAAAAAAGTGAGGGGAAGACACTCGGAAAATGATAAGGAGACATAAGAAGGAACTTAACAACATATTTCGGGAGATTTTCAAGCTGGAACCTATTTTGCCACAAGAGCTTAGAGCCCAAACCATCGGACCATTCTCTGTGGAAAGCCTCACTGAAATAATATTCAGTGTCACCAGCTGAAGTAAAGAAGCAAATACAGGAACGGAATATTACAAAAGCCATAGGGCCAGACAAAATATCGTCATGTAGTCATCGGGAGGATAAACCCTTCATGCAAACTGCACCTGCTATCAAGAAGAAGAAAATATCGCCATGGATACTAAAAGGAGCAGCTGAAGCATTTTGCAGCCCATTTAGCATTATATTTATTTGCTCTCCAGAAACGAGAGAACGTCTGGACTGCTGTAAAATGAATAACGTGATGTTAATCTACAAGACAGGGGGAAGACTGAAACCGTAAAACTACAGACCCGGATCACTAATAAATATTCCCTGCAAGTTGCTAGAGATACTAATCCAAAAGCAGGTTAGTGGATCATTTAGAACAGATAAACTTTGTCTAAAGGCATCAGCACAGATTTAGTAAAGGAAAATGCTGCTTGACAAACTTTCTGGAGCACTATATCAAGCTAACAGAAATCAAAGAAGAGAGAGAGAGAGAGGAATGGGCAGACTGCATATTGCTCGACTCTCAGAAAGCATTTGATACGGTACCGCAAGAAAGACTCTTATTCGTTCTAGTGAAGCAGGCTGGTGTAACCGGGAGAGGCCTATGGTGGGTTAGAGACTCTCTCTCAGGAAGGAAACAAAGGGTTATAGTGAGAGCAGACACATCAGAGTGGAGAGAGGTTGTGAGTGTAGTACCACAAGGATTGGTTCTTGAGCCCGAATAGTTTCTGGTACATTTCAGCGACTTGAAAGAGGAAATTGACTCCTTCATATAAATGTTTGCAGATGGTAGAAAACTGATAAGAAGAGTCAAAAGAAAGATAGATTGTAAGGCATTGTAAACAGATTTGGACATTATTCAAAAGTGGCCTGAGAAACGGTTAATAGAGTTTAACCCAGCCAAATGCTAAGTTATGAAGACTGGCAGGAGAGCGAAAATCATTACAGAAGTGTAGGTTGATGGGACAACAGATTCTTGAATCAGAAAAAGGAGAAAGTCCTGCGAGTGGATATAACCCCATATCTGAACCCAGAAGCCTACATTAGCAGGAAAACAACAGCTTCATATAGCATACTGGCCAACATCCGTAAATCCTTCAGAAATCTGGAGAAAGAGACAATCCAAGCCCTATATACACTGAAGGTGAGACCAACACTTGAATATGCATCCCCAGCAGGGAATCCATACCTGAAAAAGGACACGGGGAAACTAGAAAAGGTCTATAGACACTCAACAGTACTCGCTCCTGAGCAGAAGGACTTAAGCTATGAGGAAAGACTGAGAGAACTTGACCTTATCACACTCAAGGGAAAGAGAGATAGGGAGATGTAATAACATAAATGATTCTAAGGGAAATTTATAAGGTAGACAAAGCAGCATGGATCAAAGCTAGAAAAAGCAGAACGAGGGTTCATAAATGAAAACTCGAGACACAAATGATTTACAGGGACGTTAGAAAGAACTTTTTTCATTGTCAGAGCTATCAGTAAATGGAACAGATTAGATGTGGAAGTCGCTGAAGCTAATTGGATTCAAAGTTTAAAATGTTAATATTATAAAAGCATGAGAAATGAGTTATGTTAAGAACGTTCAGAAGGCGGGGCTAGGAGCCAAGCTCGACTCTCCAAGTACATCTAGATGAGTACACACGCACAACACATTGAGTATAGCGTATTCGGGTCCAGGGTGGAGTTCATATCCTGGAATAGTCAACCTGGAGTCCATACTTACTTAAACACAAGACAAAGTTAAAGAAGATTCAGAGGTATGCCAGAACTGAGAGGTATTAGTTACGAGGAAAGACTACGAGAGCTAAACCTCACGTTCCTGGAAGACAGAAGAGTAAAGGGGAGACATGGACACAACCTATAAAATTCTCAGATTAATTACAACTATTTAGCATGGGTAGAACACGAACAAGGAGACACAGGTGGAAACCCAAATGAACCACAGAGACATTAGAAAGATTTTTTCAGTGTCAGAGTAGTTAACAGATGGAATACATTATGCAGTGATGTAGTAGAGGCAGACTTTATACACAGTTTCAATTGCAGATATGATATACCCCAATTGGCTAAGGAATCTGTACACCAGTTTATTGACATTGAGAATCAGGACCAAAACGCCAAACCTCAACCCCCGGCATGTACAACTAGGTGAGTTTTCACACACAAATAAACACGAACATTCATTAACACGTTTAGCAGGCCACGAGGATACAAGGAAGGGGCTGCTCCATCAATGTGGGAACCAGTAACTTCCTCCCTTGGGTAGAAGCCGACATTTTATTTTGGAAATCAAAAATGCAATGCGTTATAAATTCTAATAGGCAAAATGAGAGAGGTGAAAAACTTGATTTCAAGAGAGGACACTATGGGAAACCTGGCAAATTCGTTAAGAAATTTGATTCGAAAGATTTCTTGTAAGACAAGACAGAAAATAAGATGTATACCAAATTTTGTGAGATATATGATGAAGCCACAACAAATTTACACCAAATCAGAAATGAATAACAATAAAACAGGACTGGTTCAACAGGAAATATGACTCAGAAAATAGTAGAGAACCCACATGTGTAAAGATGAAGAAGAAAAACTGCTCAAGAAGCAGCTCTGAAGCAAAACCCGCGTTGAACATTGCACCTCAATTGATTTTTAATTATATTTGTGTACATGAATCTTAGTAGATATATAGAAAAAGCACTACAAAAAGCACATCAGTAAACAGGAAAATGTGCAAAGATATTTTACTAAGTGGCTTCCAGAACAGAAAAACAAGAGCTGCAACGATAGGTTAGAGGTGTTAAATACGCCAAAGATAGACAATAGAAGGAAACGAGGCAATATAATTACAAGATACAAAGTAGTAAAATGAATCGTGAAAATTTATAAAGAGGAATTTTTGGAACCTGCAACTTCAGGAACAAGAAGTTGTAGACTCGAGTTACGAAAACAAAGGTGCTGGAATAAGTGGTAGAGGAAAATAAATTTTCTCTTTAACAGTGTTAGATGGTTGGAAGAAGTTATGCGAAAAGACGGTGGCTGCCAAAACCACCAGTAGATTAAACGCGCCATATGGCAAAGAGTATTGGGAAGATGGGACAGTAGCGTAGCTCTCATGCTTTAACTACACCTAGGCATTTTCACACTTACATGGGCATGTTAACACTTGGGCATGTCACAGAGCACTACCTCCATCCATGCAGCACAGTGCACAGAACCTCCTACGCAAGTGGAATAACTAGCAAGACGGAGGATAATTGAGAAGGGACAGAAAAAATAAGCTTCAAGATACTGTTCACATACATAGACAGGATTATAAAGAAACAAGTAAACTTGGCGAAAGTTCACAAAAAGAAAACCCAGATGTAATAGCACTCACAGAATGAAAACTGTCAGGTATTATAACGCAATGTTTCTGCAGGATTACTAAATAGTAAGGTAAGAGAAGGAGGGAGGAGGAGGGGCTCTGCTGATAAGAAAGGACTGGAGTTTCAAAGACTTGGTCAGCCCGAGCTGTGAATTAAGGATTTAAAGACTACATAACAGGCACTGCGGCAATGGTAGGACCAAAGATAATAATAGTATTAATATATAACTTTGTTAAATGACAGGAGACTGACGGAAACAACGTGGCAGCCACGTTGTTTTCAGTCTCCAGAAGACCAGCTTCAGATCCTTGTAGGAAGAAATAGACACTGTGAATTATGGGTAACATAACTATGGGTAGATTGACTGGAAGAATAGAGAACCACATGGAGGTACAGACATATGGACAGCTTAAATATTAGACGTGGGGACAGGAAACTTTCCAAGTCAACATGTCAAGGGACCCACAAGAATGAGTGGAAATGGCCAAACAAAAAAACTTGATCTGATATTTACCCTAAATGAGTCAGACATAACGGAAGTAAAATTAGAAAATTAGAACTTGCCTCCCCCCCTCCCATAGGAATGAGATACCACTGTTTCCTGACATTTGAATAGCTGTTGGAAACTGAAATAACCAACCCAAGGAAAAGGCCAAATCCAAAAAGCTGGCAAACCGAAGGGAAAACTTTGAGGAGATGTAATTTATTTAGTTGGAACACCATGGAAACATCTTAGAAAAAAGTCTACAAGACTTTTACAAGTACAGAGTCGGTGGCTGAGCGGCGGAGTCATTGGCTGAGAGGACAGAACACTAAACGCGTGATTCTGTGGTCCCGGGTTCGATCCCAGGAGCCGGCAAGAAATAATGAGCAGCGTTTCTTTCACCCTGATGCCCCTGTTACCTAGCAGTAAATAGGTACCTGGGAGTTAGTCAGCTGTCACGGGCTGCTTCCTGGGGATGGAGGCCTGGTCGAGGACCGGGTCGCGGGGACACTAAAGCCCCGAAATCATCTCAAGAAGACATGATAGATCACACAAAAATGTCAGGAGGCAGAAGACAGGTTTGTACCTGCCAAAAAAAAAAAAAAAAAAAAAAAAAAGCGGAATCCGTGGATCAGTCAGGCATGTAAGAAAACAAGGCAACTATGTACAAAGGCGTGGAAAATCAACATAAAAAAACAGTTCACCAGAAAGACCAGGGAGATACCAGAAGGCCAGAAATAAGAACGTTAGTGAAGAGAAGCTGTCAGAGAGAATGAAAACGACATAGCAATTAAAGTCACGACCCAACCGAAGCAGACGTGGCTACACAGTCACATCACGAGGAAAACAATAGTGAACGAAAAGCTGATGAAACTAAGAAAAGAAGAGCGCAGATACACAAAGAAAGACAAGAAGGTGTATGGTGAACTCAACAAGACATTCCAGGAGATTTTCAACATAGAGCAAGGAGAAGACGCTGAATTATGAGAGGTAGTGATAAACCAAGCAGTCTTGGAACATTCTGAAATTACCAGAGATGAGGTATGAGCTACAAGGAAAGATTACTGGCACTAAACCTCACGACACGAAGACAGAAATATCAGAGGAGATATGATCACCACCTATAAAATTCTAATAGGAATTGACAGGGTAGATAAAGATAAACTATTTAACACGGGTGGTACGCGAACAATTGAACACAGGTGGAAACTTAGTATCAAAATGAGCCACAGGAACGTCAGAAAAAACGTTTTCAGTGTAAGAGTAGTTAACAGAAGGAATACATTAGGCCGTGATGTGGTGGACTCCATACACAATTTCAGATGTAGATATGATAGTGCCCAATATGCTCAGGAATCTGTACACCAGTTGAGTGACACTGGAGAGGCGAAACCAAAGACCCAAAGCTCAACCCCCGCAAGCCAAACTAGGTAAGTACACACACACACACTGACAGGCATACGTGTATACAACATTTCAGACTGGCAAAGAAAAGTCGGTATGTATGTAAATCAGGAATGATAGAAGACGCTCAGTTTATCACTGTTGAGAATAAGTTTGAAACTTCTGTGATCGCGAGGGAAGTGCAGACAAATTACAAGTGTGTGTGGAGACAGCGCAAGTGCTGGCTGCAGATTTCGCACAGTTGTGCAGCGGATATGTGCGTTTGTACATAGGTGGGGGTTCCGTATATGAATATTGGGAGTGATATGTTGCTTTACGGTTGGGGGTTCTTATCATGGAGTTCATGGATGTTTACTTTATTCACACATTGTGTATATCATACACTGTATGAGGTAATACATTTTCAATAAAGTAATGTATAGTTAATGAGTACAAAGTTTTTTATGTGCATATGTGCATTTTTCTAGAGAGGGATCCACAGGTTTCACCAGATTTTCAAATAGGTTAGTAACTAAAAAAAAAGAAAAAAAAAGAAAAAAGTTGAGAACCACTGCTCTAGAGCATCCCCTTTAAACTAATGGTTGTTTGGGGTCGTTTATCCCCCATGATGTACTTGTGCTCTGCCATACACTGTCTAGCTTGTGGTCACAAGTGGCGTCCAAACCTTCTGGTCCAAATTTAGTCTCTTGTTTACCATCCTTAATTTCTTCCCTCTCATTCAGTTGTGGATTGCCAGTACAGCCCTTCGGTCTGACGACCTCGTGTGGGATTGTTTTGCCGTGTTCACCATCTTCTCTGAACATTGTCCACTGTGATCATATCTCCCTTGACCGTCTTTTGTCTTGTATTGTGGGGTTGAGACCCTCTTAGTGTGCCTTCATATGTCTATATGTCTGGATATTCTCAATCTTTTTATCTCTTAAAAAGTTACAATCAAGTGACCCATATTCTAGCACTTGACTAAAATAGGCTGAGTTCTTATTTTGGACAAAGTTGCTATTTGATTGGAGTTCTTATTTAAATGGAATACTTTGTTTCGTATTATTATTGGTATTGCGTTCTTAGTTGCAGAGTTTCTATTTTGAATATAGTTCCCTTAGGCAGTGAGTTCTTATTGGTCAAGAGTTCGTATCGGTATAGTGTTCTGAACTATTAATTGTATAGTCTTGAGAAAGTGTTACGTGTGTTGGCCAGGGTGGTGAGCGGCGCCGATGTTACTGTGTTGATGTGAGCCATCCTCACCATGATGTTACTGTGTTGATGTGAGCCATCCTCACCATGATGTTACTGTGTTGATGTGAGCCATCCTCACCATGATGTTACTGTGATGATGTAAGCCATCCTCACCATGATGTTACTGTGTTGATGTGAGCCATCCTCACCATGATGTTCCTGTGTTGATGTGAGCCATCCACACCATGATGTTCCTGTGTTGATGTGAGCCATCCACACCATGATGTTCCTGTGTTGATGTGAGCCATCCTCACCACGATGTTCCTGTGTTGATGTGAGCCATCCTCACCACGATGTTCCTGTGTTGATGTGGGCCATCCTCACCACGATGTTCCTGTGTTGATGTGAGCCATCCTCACCATGATGTTACTGTGTTGATGTGGGCCATCCT
>NC_091191.1:24166197-24296197 GCF_040958095.1 Procambarus clarkii | reverse complement strand
CATCTCTTTCTAGGCGTTTAACGATGCATAAACAACAGGGCTCCATTAAGGAACATATAATCTCTTCCCATAACCAAACCATCGCCAGAGAAATCCTAGTAAACAACACAGAAATCATCGATAGATACAACGATAGCAGGCGGCTTGACGTTTGCGAGGCACTACACATCAAGAAGTCAACACCAGCAATCAACAGCCAATTATTGCACAACTATATTCTACCCACCTCAAGACTCCGCTCCAATATAGAAGCATCAAGAAATATGGACCAATAGGCTTTCTACAAACACTTCTATTCAATATCCATTGTTTCGTGTTCTGTCTTGTGTTGATACTTTTAATACCCTATTAATATCCTCTAATGCCACATCATCCTTCCCACCTCACTCAAATGTAATGCCACATCACCCTTCCCACCTCACTCAAATGTAGATATAAAATCAGGGAAACGCAAGTTCTAATCAGTTGTGTATTTGTGAAGTCTTTGAAAATGTAATAAGTTTTACGAAACGCGCCCGTGTCGCGTCAGACTAGAAATAAAAATGAATTTTGGAGAAGTGATTTTTGATTTACCTCCAACAGTGAAGCATAATGTACGAAAGATTGAGAAAATTCGTGTTAGAATTATTAATCTTACTTTTTCGGTCATATTTAATAAAATATAAATATATATATATATATAAATATATATATATATAAATATATATATATAAATATAAATATATATATATAAATATAAATATATATATAAATATAAATATATATATAAATATATATATATATATATATATATATAAATATATATATATATATATAGGTTATATATATATATATATATATATATATATATATATATTTTATTAATGATATATATACATATATTCACACAGAAACAAAGATTCTTCTATATAGACATTAGAGAAGATTCAGCGGTATGCCATGCACCAGGCTCTCCGCTATTTTCATTATTCGTCATATCCGACTCTGCTATGTGATGCACATGTATTCTTGCTTCACCACCCTGTAATGAAATATTGTTTGTTACTAATTGTTTTCAATAATACATTATTTTATTATATAATATTTAATTTATTAATTAAAAACCCTTTCCATATTATAGAAAAAAACTAAAACAAGAATCTATATAAAACTATAGAATAGAATAGACTAATAGAATAGAATATATATATCATATATATATTTATATAAATAAATATATATATATATAAATATATGTATATATATTTATATATATATATATTATTATATCCTGTATTATTCCTGTATTATTCCATTATAACCAGTAGGCAGTCTACTGTATTTTATCAAACCGTTATTAGTATAATAGATCTCGTAATAATTTTGCAAAAATAATGGCATTTACTATTTTTAAAAGATTATTAGCAAATTTACAGAAATGGTGCATTCGGAAGACAAAACCGTGGTAGACATGGTTGGAACAAGTTAGGTGAGAGGGTGGTGGAGGCCAAAACCATAATCATAATCATCTGTATCAAACCTTATTACAGGTAAAACCAGTAGGCAGTCTACTGTATTTTATCAAACCGTTATTAGTATAATAGATCTCGTAATAATTTTGCAAAAATAATGGCATTTACTATTTTTAAAAGATTATTAGCAAATTTACAGAAATGGTGCATTCGGAAGACAAAACCAATTTTTCACTTTTGACAATTGAGCACCTGCTACATCCAGATTCTAGGGAGGAAAGGAAGGACGATCTTACTGGATCCCATAGCCTCTCCGAGGCACAAACCAGGCTTTTACATAACCCCCCCCCCCCTGCACCCGAGCTTTTTAAAATAGTAAATGCCATTATTTTTGCAAAATTATTACGAGATCTATTATACTAATAACGGTAAATAAATAATAAATAGTAAATAAATCAAAATCAGTTACATTATTTTATCTTATTCATAGCATAAATGTTCTCGAAGATTACTAAAAAGAAATTGAATTAGACTACAGCAAATTGGCAAACTTTACCTTGTATCTGTTTCCACCGAGTTTGTTTGGGGCGTTCTTCAACATATCAGCAATACTTGTCTCAACATCTCTTTCAGTTGCATTAGTGTGGGTGTTGATACAGGCTTCTGGAAATTTATAAGAATTAATTAATATATATAATTATAATTCACTTTGCTATTCCCCATTCCACAGTCCTCTCGTCCTTCCCACTTCCCTGTCCCCACATCATCCCCACTATTCCCACTTCCCTGTCCCATCGTCCTCCTTACCATTTTCCCCTCCCCTGTCCTTCTTCCTCCCCCACCATCTCCCATTCACCTGTCCCTTTGTCCTCCCCAGCATTCCCCTGTCCCCACCATCCCCAACTCCCCAGTCCCCTCATCCTCCCCACCATTACCCTCTCCTCTGTCCCCTCGTCTTCCCCACCATACCCCCCTCTCGTCCTCCCCACCATTCCAAACTACCTCATCCGATGCATTCTATAATGGTCTGATGCTTCCATCAGAAAATTGGGAACATCAAATGATCTGATATTCCCATCACTGAAAAATAAGAACAGCTAAAAAAATGAAATGAAAAAAATAAAAAAATAAACTATACTCATGAAATGAACAGTATGGTAAACAACACAGCTCAATTTCAATGCAATGTCACACAAAATTATTAAATCGAAATGAAAATAAATTGAAATCTATGAAAATTCAAATTATCAATACAATCGGAAATATTGAAATAATATCGCAACATAATATAGTGTGGGTTGCTCTTACGTGCAACAGACGGTGCTGTTTTTCAAAAAAGGCATGGTTTTACCTGTCACAAGTGTGGCATCTATACTTATACTCACGAAATGAACGGTATGGTAAACAACATAGCTCAATTGCAATGCAATGTCACAATAACATTTAATAACAATAATAACAATAACATTTAAATATACTTTAAGATATAATCTAGAAGAAAATAAGAACATTGAAACGGTTCATGAACTCGATTTCAATAAAGGACACTATGGGGAACTTTGAAAAACAGTTAATGAGTATAATTAGACAGACTTGTTGCTAGGCAGAGGAGTAAATAATGAGATATATGGCAAATTTTGCAAAATATACGGCACACAAACATTCATACCCAAACAAAGCAAAATGCTAGGTAAGAACAAAGCAGTTGGCCCGTAGGGGAAAGGAGATACCCACAAGACTGGAATACAAGTCATTAACAAGCACACAAGTACTACACTACACAACAACCGCACTACTACCAGAACTGGACGAATCACTACCAAAACAACACATTGCACATCACTACCAAAACAACACAACACAACACAAGCATTGGCAAAGAATTATAGACCAGTTGCACTAACATCCCACATAATAAAATTATTTGAGAGTGATCAGGAGTCAGATTACTAGTTTTATAGAGACCAATGACCTCCACAATCCAGGCCAACAAGGATTTAGAGCAGTTTCTATGATCGAGCCACTGAGATCTATAAAGAATTCTGATCAAGAAAGAGATCTAGGGGTGGTTTTAGATAGAAAACTATAACCTGAGGATCATATTAAGAACATTCTGCGAGGGGCCTATGCTACACTTTTTAACTTTAGAATTGCTTTTAAATACATAGGTCAAAAAGTTTTAAAAGTTTTTTAAACCTCTCGTGTATCATGAGTGTGTTAAAGCATCAGATGGTGCATTCAGATGATGAATATTACCTAGTTCCTTCATCTGGGAAGAATGAACACATATTGGTGCATTCGGATGATAAAAACTAACTACTGTAGTTTAATTGATCAACAGACTGTATATCATATGCAGACTGTATGTGGATCTGCGGGCCACTCCAAACAACAGCCTGGTGGACCAAGCTCCACCAGGGCTAAAGCACAAAGTGATATAGATGTGATAGAGAAACTAGGTCAAATGGAGGAGTAGGTCTGTATATTAAACAGCACCTGACGTGCACAGAGCTACTAAACTCAATGTGGTGGTAGAGTGGTGGGGGGGGGGGGGGGGGGAAACATTGCAGAAAAAAACAAAAATACAATTTGGTCAACAAAACAGCATTGTTTAAAATAGAAGACATGGGTTGACATTTTGGGGGTAAGGTAGGTTACATTGAGTTAATTAGTTAGTACTTAGTTTTTATCTTAAACTGGTTGGGAGAGGTACAGTGTTGCTGTGCTGGTGAAAGAACACCTAAAGGTAAATTAAATAATGATTGCGAATCCACAAGAAGTTGACATAATAGCGCTAGAGATCTGCAATCAGGATGATAAACTTTCCTTAAAGAATTTGACAAACACTTGCTGATAGGACATGAAGTAAATGAAATGTATGTCAAGTTTTGTGAAATATATGATAAAAGCACAACAAAATTTGTACCAAAGGAGAGATGCAGAACTAGGAAAAGGGGTTTGTTCAACAGAAATTGCGAGAGGGCCTGAGACCCAAACACACACAAATGGAATCAATATATAGCAAGAGGCCAAACCCCCAAACATACAAGCGATGCAAAGATGCGAGAAACAGCAGCAGCATTAAGGAGAGGGACTTAAGGACCATAAATAAAGTGTGAAAATAAACTCGAGTAAATTTTTTTAACTACTCTCGACAGTGAAGAAAAACAAATATTCAGACGATTTGTGTTAGAATCATTAATCTTACACTTTCGGTCATATTCAACAACACAAATACATACACACACATTCCTGTTGCTGTAGCAAGTGAAGAATTACACACACAGATCACAATAACGTGATGCATCAAATGAACAAATCCACAAGGGCCGTGACGAGGATTCGAACCTGCGTCTGGGAGCATCCCAGACACTGCCTTAATCGACTGAGCTACAACAGGGTAAAAGGGTTGAAACCGAAGTTCTACTGAACTTACTGGATCCCATAGCCTCTCCGAGGCACAAACCAGGCTTTTACACAACCCCCCCCCCCCCACCTGCACCCGAGCTTTTTAAAATAGTAAATGCCACTATTTTTGCAAAATTATTACGAGATCTATTATTCTAGAGAATAATGCATATAAATGCATATATGCATATAAATACAAAAGTAAATGTAAATAATTTTACCTTGCACCTAGATCCACCAAGCCTGTATGGCGCGCGTTTCAGTACTTCGGAAATCTAGAACTATCTTGAATCTCTAATCTGCAATGAAACAATACATATTATTGCACTTACCAAAACATGGATGAATGTAGAAAATACAGAACTATTAGCTGAATATCAAATAAATGGATTTAATCTATTTCACACAGATAGATATATTAGATATTATATTATATTCCTTTCCTCCCTAGAATCTGGATGTAGCAGGTGCTCAATTGTCAAAAGTGAAAAATTTGGTTTATTTAACATACACGCCATAGACCGGCTTGGGAAAAAAAGTTCGTAAAACCCAGGGGCCATAGACCGGCTTGGGAAAAAAAGTTCGTAAAACCCAGGGGCCATAGACCGGCTATGAAAGAAAATTTGAGAAAACCCTGGGGCCATAGAACGGCTATTTAATCCCCTTGAACGGACCTGTGCATGGACCACTGAGGCATAAAAAAAAACACGGGCCATAGACCGGCTTGGGAAAAAGAAGTTCGTAAAACCCTGGGGCCATAGAACGGCTATTTAATCCCCTTGAACGGACATGTGCATGGACCACTGAGGCATCGAAAAAAAACATGGGCCATAGACCGGCTTGGGAAAAAAAGCTAGGTTAGGCTAGGTAAAAAAGAAAGGAGCTAGGTTAGACTATGTATGTTTAAATCTCTGATTTAAACAGAGCCAGTGTTCAGTCAAATAACTGAATTTATCAAATCTTATCCTTGTATAATATACAAGCTGATGTGAGATCCCTGTCTACAGGTGGACTGGAACTATTATCAACTAATCCATACATCCCACCTGTCCCTTACAGCCCACAATCTATCATTAGGAAAACCATGTGAGAAATCTTTAAGGAATTCTGATAAAGAAAGAGATCTAGGGGTGGTTCTAAATAGAAAACTATCACCTGAGGACCACATAAAGAACATTGTGTGAGGAGCCTATGCCATGCATTCCAACTTCAACAGCATGTTGTGGGGTGCCGATATTGTGTGCCATCACATGTAAACCAACCAAGCCCACAAATACGTCAACATGGACCAGCATTACACCGTCTAACATACTCTGTCAGATGTAACAACTAAATTTGTGAATTCAAGACCTAATCTATTGCATAACACAGTGTTAGTACGAGAAAAACATTACTTACATTCGAAGCCGTGTTTTAAAATGGCGGCGGTCTTGTTGTACTGACGCTCCAAACTGTGTGTTCGTTTGCGTATGATGAACGTGTGACAATTTACTACAACAATTATTTAATTATTCTTTTTCTTTATTTTACTATTTTTAGGGTACATGAAATTTCCAACTTATTTGCACACAATAATATAATTGCATTGTCATAACCTTTATATATTACGGAAAATACGATGACATGAACGAAGTCAAAGTGAAGTTGAAGTCAAAGTCATTCGCCGAACGTATTAGTCATTTTTTTTCTCCCAAACGATAGGGGATAACAAATCCACCTAGCATATAAGTGTACAGTAAAGTCAATTTTATTCAGGAAAGTACATACATAGTTGATTTACAAACATAATGTTGGATTTATAGATAGAGCTAGTGCATACAATACCTAAAGCCAATATAGTAGGCATATAGCATTTCAGGCAACCGGGCAGTATATATGGACCCCTTACTCAAATCTCTGAATATGTTAGATATTAAGTCCCTGCACATACTCTCATGTGTATTTTATATATATAAAACGCTGCACTGTAATGTCAATCCTGACCCTAAAAGCTTCCTAGAAGGTTGTAACAGATCCCATGAGCACCACACCAGAAACAAATACCTATTTGATATTCCAAGAGTACGACTTAGTCAAACTAGAAATGCTTTACAAATCAAGGGACCTCGAATGTGGAATGACCTTCCCAATTATGTTAAAAACTGTACCTCTCCCAACCAGTTTAAGATAAATAAACATAAATTTATAAGTTAAGAAAAATTCCACAAATCAACAACCCTGTTACTGACCCAGTATTTACCCAAGTCTTTCCTAAATCTAAACTTATCCAATTTATACCCATTGTTTCGTGTTCTATCGTGTGTTGACAATTTTAATAACCTATTAATATCCCCTTTGTTATATCCATTCAGGAAATTGTGGTTGATCTCGAACCCATTAATAATGTGACGACTTATACAGAATTTTGTAACTATATCATCAAGATTGTAACCAGCTTAGCTAAATGTAGTGTGGGGTTCAGTCCCTAAGCCCATATTTGTGCCTCTCTAACCATTTAGGTTACAGGGCAAAAACATAAAAACAAAGGTAACTGCAGAAGGCCTATTGGCCCATACCAGGCATGCAGCTCCTATCTATAACAGATAAACACTAAGTACTACCTAATTAACTCAATGTAACCTACCTAACCACCAAAATGTCAATCCATATCTTTTATTTTAAACAATGCTGTTTTGTTGACCAAATTGTATTTTTACTCTTTTTCTGTCATGTTTCTCCCACCCCTGTTTTTTCCCTTTTTTCTTATTTTTTCTCAACATAATTCATACTTTAATTATGCGGATCAGGACATCACCTGATCAAACACATCAAACATCGTTTGACCACCATCAAACACACACATTTCGTGTGTGTTTGACGCTCACTGATATGTACCAGCGTTGTTTTATATATGGTGCTATTCTATCTTACGCTTTGTTGCTCTTTTTTACCTACGGGCTCATAGAACATTCTATTGCGAAAACATTGGCACAAAAATGAATGACGTACATACAATAATAATGTCAGGACAGTGATATAATTATAAACTTTCAAAGCACTGTATCGCCCATGTGTCGTCTTGTCACCAATACTGGGTAACAGTTCCGCCACTTCCCACACTCTTGCGGGTGGGCAGCGACCATTATTCTACGTTTATATTCATATCACCGTGTTGGGAATTTCATTGCGAGTACATTGATACCAAAATTAACGCTGTAGGACAAGTGTGGAAGTGATAACAATCCCAAGAGTAAAAACATTTTGTTGCTCTTGGGCACTCACGGCGAGTCATCTACGTAGGTATTTATTGGGTGCTGGTATTCATATAACTTTTGGTGACCGTTTTTGCTGATTTTCTTCTAGAGAATGTTATTGCGAACACGTTGGTACCAAAATGAAATACATAGCTCGAGAACTAAGGTCAGGAGAGTAAAAAGAGTATACACATTTTTGTTTTGACGCTTAATTAAGGTTATTGTGAGTACTCATCGCCTGCCTAGAAACTGGAACTAGTAATTCCATCTATCATACATATCATACAAGAGGAGCCACACATCTATGGATCATCCAATAAAATCAGCAGACTTCTAGATGTTACTACTGCTCGGCTTAGACTCGGTTACAAGTATCTCTGGGAATTCTCATTATCTGCTGATGTAGACCTGACCAAATGTAAACTGTGTCAACAAAATTATTCGCACACCCTCCGTCACTATGTGATGGAGTGCGAAAAGATACATGAATTTAGAGACAATTCTATAACCAATGTTCCAGCGATGTGTCAATATTTCATTCAAAATGATCTGCTACCAGAAATTTTAGCCAAATATCCCCAGTTTGCTAACTGTAGATAACAACTAAGTGATTGTAACCTATCCACCGCTGCCCACTGGATGGGGGACGGTGTGCAGGACAAACATATAAATTTTGATACTAGCTCTCCACATATGTCAGTTGCTTAATTTAGAACCTGTACTTGAGGTCGATCTCGAACCCATTGTTGATGTGATGACTTATATTGAATTTTGTAACTAGCTCATCAAGATTGTAACTTGCTTAGCTAAATGAATTGTGGGGTTCAGTCCCTGAGCCCATTATGTGCCTCTGTAACCCTTTCCACAACCGCCCACAAGATGGGTATGGGGTGCATAATGGGGTGGGGTGTCTTGGCCAAACGTGCCACATCAAAACCACAAGTTGACATTGAATGTGAATTAACAATGAGACAAGTAAGATTTATACTAATACATTTATACTAACTCTGTTGAGCGTTGACCATTTATACATCAAATCTGTTGATGTGAGCACTTTAGTTTAGTCTGCCGTTTAAAGAAAAAAAGAGCATATCAATGGTATATCACAGAAAACGAATTTATCATAAACTCATGTATTTGTCTTATCATATTGAACTGCATTCATATTTTTAATATATAACAATATGAATATACAAATTTCTGTAAATCCCCTACCATGTTGGAATCTGTGGAAATGAATGAGCAAATGTGCTGGCTGAAGGTGCTGAAGGAAACCACATTGGTTTCATTTTGGATACAAATGTCCATGGAGATTCAAAATGGAAACTAATTATATAGTTGAACCTGCAGAGAGTTTAAGAATCTGTGTTGAGAGTGATGGACACAGCCTTCACAATTATACTTCAGAGAATGTAAACATCTAAGAGTCATTAGAAATATGTGTAGAATAATAAACTCTACATTGTTTGAGTTAGGGAAAACACCATTTGTGATATATAGATACTATAGCTGTTCCTAAAGATTCACCCATTTTGCACCAGCAAGATAACATATAAGATTTTAAGAGTTGACGAATGTTAATATTCTTGTTTGATAAACTGTGAACTTGAGACATATATAAGAACATTCCAATTATAACACAACAAAAGGTTTTCAGAATCTTTAACACCACTTTCCAGCAACTTATATAATATATATAAATTATTTTAGGGAATAATACATAAATTATATATTTAAACATGATATAGTGTTTAGTGGAATGCATAAGGAGTCAAATTGTGTTAAAAAGAGCGATTTTTAGAAAATTTGGAAAACTACTTTTTTCTGTCTTTTTACCCGAAACGCATTGCGTAATAGTGGCTTTAGGCATTGTATGTACTAGCTCTATCTATATATCAATCCTTTAATGTAACATCACTTGTATGTATATACCTTACCTGAATAAACATCTGAATCTGAATCTGAATCTGAATCTGTTCAAATTATAACTAAATGGATTTTAAAGGTTTCACTCAGCCAATATATATCATTCACAATTTATTAATGAATTTTACAAAAAAACACCATCAATTTTATATTTAAACATGTAAAAACTATTTGTTTTACATTTGGAAGAAAATAATTGTAGAAAAACAATTTATAATTAAACCTTTGTGTTTGGATTTTTTGAGTAAAAGTTTCTCAAAGGCTCTCCTGCACCATTCTCAATGCAAATCATTCCCACACCTTTGGGAAGAGATAGGCGAACGTTGTGTAGATGATTTGTGTTTGCTGGGATGATGTTACTGTGTTGATGTGAGCCATCCTCACCATGATGTTACTGTGTTGATGTGAGCCATCCACACCATGATGTTACTGTGTTGATGTGAGCCATCCTCACCATGATGTTACTGTGTTGATGTGAGCCATCCTCACCATGATGTTACTGTGTTGATGTGGGTCATCCTCACCATGATGTTACTGTGTTGATGTGGGCCATCCTCACCATGATGTTACTGTGTTGATGTGGGCCATCCTCACCATGATGTTACTGTGTTGATGTGAGCCATCCACACCATGATGTTACTGTGTTGATGTGAGCCATCCACACCATGATGTTACTGTGATGATGTGAGCCATCCTCACCATGATGTTCCTGTGATGATGTGGGCCATCCACACCATGATGTTCCTGTGTTGATGTGAGCCATCCACACCATGATGTTACTGTGTTGATGTGGGCCATCCACACCATGATGTTCCTGTGTTGATGTGGGCCATCCACACCATGATGTTACTGTGATGATGTGAGCCATCCACACCATGATGTTACTGTGATGATGTGAGCCATCCACACCATGATGTTACTGTGTTGATGTGAGCCATCCACACCATGATGTTACTGTGATGATGTGAGCCATCCACACCATGATGTTACTGTGATGATGTGAGCCATCCACACCATGATGTTACTGTGATGATGTGAGCCATCCACACCATGATGTTACTGTGTTGATGTGAGCCATCCACACCATGATGTTACTGTGATGATGTGAGCCATCCACACCATGATGTTACTGTGATGATGTGAGCCATCCTCACCATGATGTTCCTGTCATGATGTGGGCCATCCTCACCATGATGTTACTGTGTTGATGTGAGCCATCCACACCATGATGTTACTGTGATGATGTGAGCCATCCTCACCATGATGTTACTGTGATGATGTGAGCCATCCTCACCATGATGTTCCTGTGATGATGTGGGCCATCCTCACCATGATGTTACTGTGTTGATGTGAGCCATCCACACCATGATGTTACTGTGTTGATGTGAGTCATCCACACCATGATGTTCCTGTGTTGATGTGAGCCATCCTCACCATGATGTTACTGTGTTGATGTGGGCCATCCTCACCATGATGTTACTGTGTTGATGTGAGCCATCCTCACCACGATGTTCCTGTGATGATGTGGGCCATCCACACCATGATGTTCCTGTGTTGATGTGGGCCATCCACACCATGATGTTCCTGTGTTAATGTGGGCCATCCACACCATGATGTTACTGTGTTGATATGAGCCATCCACACCATGATGTTCCTGTGTTGATGTGGGCCATCCACACCATGATGTTCCTGTGTTGATGTGGGCCATCCACACCATGATGTTACTGTGATGATGTGAGCCATCCACACCATGATGTTCCTGTGTTGATGTGGGCCATCCACACCATGATGTTACTGTGTTGATGTGAGCCATCCACACCATGATGTTCCTGTGTTGATGTGGGCCATCCACACCATGATGTTCCTGTGTTGATGTGAGCCATCCACACCATGATGTTACTGTGATGATGTGAGCCATCCTCACCATGATGTTCCTGTGTTGATGTGAGCCATCCACACCATGATGTTACTGTGATGATGTGAGCCATCCTCACCATGATGTTACTGTGATGATGTGAGCCATCCTCACCATGATGTTCCTGTGTTGATGTGGGCCATCCACACCATGATGTTCCTGTGTTGATGTGAGCCATCCACACCATGATGTTACTGTGATGATGTGAGCCATCCACACCATGATGTTCCTGTGTTGATGTGGGCCATCCACACCATGATGTTACTGTGTTGATGTGAGCCATCCTCACCATGATGTTCCTGTGTTAATGTGAGTCATCCACACCATGATGTTACTGTGTTGATGTGAGTCATCCACACCATGATGTTACGGCCACGCTCAGATACTTCCCTACCTCTGAGTTGTGTAACACCCCCCTCCTCGTGTGGTATTCTTGTCTGTGGTCACCTGTCATCTTCCCAGGTGTCATGACCTGGGTGTGTTGTCTCTCTCTCTCTATAGTCAATCACCACCAAGTATTAGTAGTGGTAAACGTTACATAGAGTAACACAGGAACATCACCTGTCATCTTCCCAGGTGTCTGGTCACCTCTCTTTCCCCAGCCCTCATTATACAGCTTGCTGACCTTGGCCTCGTCATCTACAATCATTAACATGTAGAAGCTAACCGGTCTAGGTACTTTACATACACTGGAAACATTAAAGGTTTAAAGGGTCGAGTCCTCAAAAATAACACATACTACTTTCAACTACTTTGACATTTCCTATCTCAGTGTAATATATTTTTATCCACTTTTATCAAATAAACAAATTTTATTCACTGTTATCTTCCAGATAATTTCTACCCGATTCATGAACTTATAAAACAAAAAAGTAATTTGGGAAGATGCTAAAGGATTCTGGAGTTGAAGAAGACACAGTCTACCCAGCTCTCTGTCTCGCCAGCTTAACCTTCGACAGTGTGGCAGGTCTGGTCAGACACGACTCACTAACCCCAGGCTGCCTCTCAGACACTCAGTTCGTCTTCTCCGGATGTTTACCAGTCCATTACCTGGTTACAGTTTCTGACTTTCGACAAGAATCTGAAGTCATGCAAGTCAAGACACTATAGCCTGTATGTTCGGGCTTCCTGCCGACGACTTTTCCTGTGAATTGTAACATCTTTCGCAGTTATTGAGACATCTATGACCAGCCCTCTCTCAATTATTTTATTACAGTTTAGAGCCGATAAATGTAGCAATGACGATATCTATTTGGGTCCTACTGACCAGGACACATACACTCGCATGTAGTGCATATGTCAACCCGACCTCCTAATAGACGTTGCATTTGACGTATATTTTACCTATGGCCAAAACTATCGTACTAGAAAGTGGTAGGGGTTCGCGCAATTGGCATTATGTCCCGTTTTCTGTTCGTGGGTCCTCTGGTAGGTTAGGATAAGGCACTTTAGTACGACGGTTTATTGACGTTAGAAACGCAGGCGAGAACGGGCTGCTTATATACCTCCCGTGACCGCGCGTTAACAACAGCAAGCTACAACGTTAGTGGCAAGGCAAATGTAAACTTACCAAGCCGTTGTCTCTAAAATTCTGTGAGTTAAGAAAAAAATGTGATCACATGTATTATGGTGAAGGTTACACTGGACACTTTATGTGTAAACATATAAACAATATTTTCTTTATTCTGAGGCCATTTTCTATATACTAATCTAGTTGCACTCACAACCCGTTCTCGCACTTTCGTATAGTCAATATTGACTTATTAAATACGTGCATATGTGACATACTAAACATACTAGTGTACCTTGAAAAGCTTCATAGAAAACACCGACCTTACCTAACCTTCTTAGTATGTTAAGATAAGCATCTTATTGCTTCGTAATTACAATTATTACTTAACCTATTATTACTTAACCTATTATAGGTATAGGTTAAGTATAGGTTAAGATGCTTGTTAAGATGCATAGCATAGGTTAAGATGCTTGTTAAGATAAGCATCTTATTGCTTCGTTAAGATGCATAGTATAGGTTAAGATGCTTGTTAAGATAAGCATCTTATTGCTTCGTAATTACAACTATTACTTAACCTATTATTACTTAACCTATTATAGGTATAGGTTAAGTAATAATTGTAATTACGAAGCAATAAGATGCTTATCTTAACATACTAAGAAGGTTAGGTAAGGTCGGTGTTTTCTATGAAGCTTTTCAAGGTAAACTAGTACGTTTAGTATGTCACATATGCACGTATTTAATAAGTCAATATTGACTTTAAGAAAGTGCGAGAACGGGTTGGCACTCACCAAGTTGTACTTGCGGGGATTGAGCTCTGGCTCTTTGGTCCCGCCTCTCAACTGTCAATCAACTGGTGTACAGATTCCTGAGTCTACTGGGCTCTATCAAATCTACATTTGAAACTGTGTATGCAGTCTGCCTCCACCACATCACTACTTAATGCATTCCATTTGTTAACTACTCTTGACACTGAAAAAAATTCTTTCTAATGTCTCTGTGGCTCATCTGAGTACAATGTTTCCACCTGTGTCTCCTTCTTCGTGTTCCACCCGTGCTAATGAGTTTGTCTTTGTCCACCCTGGACAAATTAGGGCCAGTGTCCCTAATTTGCATACCATACAAGTTGGTGGAGAAAACTGTACGAAAAAAACAAGTGGAACATCTGGAGCGAGAGAACTTTGTAACACAACATCAGCATCGGATCAGGGAAGGCAAGTCCTGCCTCACAGGATTAATTGAATTCTACGACCAGACATAAAAAACAGGCATGAAAGAGGTGGGCAGACTGCATATTTTAGGATTTTCAGAAAGCCTTTGAACACTATTCATAACAGTACCACACAAGAGACTAGTGCTAAAGCTGGAGATGCAGGCAGGAGTGAAAGGGAAGGTACTCCATTGGATAAGGCAGTACCTAAGCAACAGAAGACAGCGAGTAACTGTGATGGGTGAGATCTCAGATTGGCGAGGCGTCACCAGTCGAGTCTCGCAGGGTTCAGTCCATGTACCTATAATGTTTTTATATATATAAATGAAATCCAAGAAGGTATAGAATTGCTCCTTCCATTGTTTTCTGATGATGCAAAAATTATGAGGAGGATTAAGATAGAGGAAGATAGTATGAGGCTACAAAATGACCTGGATAAACTAAATGAATGGTCCAAAAAACGCTACTAAAGTTCACACGAGTAAATTAAGGTAATAAAACTAGGCGGTGGAAATAGGAGGCAAGACACAGAATACCGAATGGGAGATAAAGTTCTTCATGAAACGAACAGAAAGATCTAGGAGTTGATATCACACCAAACCTGTCTCCTGAAGCCCACATAAAAAAGAACAACATCTGCGGCGTATGCGAGGCTGGCTAACATCAAAACTGCCTTCAGGAACCTATGTAAGGACTCCTTCAGAATCTTGTATACCACATATGTAAGACCAATCCTGGAGTATGTGGCCACAGCATAGAGCCCGTACCTTGTCAAGCACAAGACGAAGCTGGAAAAAGTTTAGAGGTATGCCACTAGGCTAATCCCAGAACTAAGAGGCATGAATTACGGAGAAAGGCTGTGTGAAATGCACCTCACGACTCTGGAAGACAGAGTAAGGGGAGACATGATGACTACCTACAAAATTCTCAGAATTGACCGGGTAGATAAAGATAAACTGTTTAACACTGGTGGTACTCGAACAAGGGGATACATGTGGAAACTGTGCCGATATGAGCCACAGAGTAGTTAACAGATGGAATGCATTAGGCAGTGATGTGGTGGAGGCTGACTTCATACACCATTTCATATGTAGATATGATAGAGGCTCGGGAATCTGTACACCAGTTGATTGACAGTTGAGAGACAGGACCAAAGAGCCAGAGCTCAACCCCCGCAAGCACAACTAGGCAAGAACTAGATAAACTAGGTAAGTACACACACACACACAAATAATAATAATAATAACATAGAAAAAAGAAGATCGTTTAGAAAACGGGGTCCATTTGTGTTCACCATTTGCAAGCACAAATGGTAAATACAAATAGTAAATACACACACACGCACACTTACTTTGCGAAAATTCCTTTGATACAACACCACATAGGAAACTATTATTCAAACTTGAGCGGCAGGCGGGAATAAGCGTTAAAGCTTAAGCATGGATAAGGAATTACCTAACAGGCAGAAGTCAGAGAGTAAGAGTAAGGGGAGAGAAGCCAGACTGGCGAACGGTAACGAGTGGAGTTCCTCAAGGATCGGTGCTGGCTCAAGTTCTGTTTCTAATGTACGTGAGCGACATGTCTGCAAGAATTAAGTCCTATTTGTCGGTGTTTGCGGATGACGCGAAATTAATGTGACCAGAAGTTACAGATGAGGATTGTAGGATCCTCCAAGAACACTTAAAAAAGTTGCAGAGATAATCGGAGAAATGGCATGTGGAGTTCAACTCGAACAAGTGTAAAGTTATGGAAATATAACTAAATGACAGGCGACCAAAGGGGCAGTACATAATAAAGGGAAACTACCTACTTGTGACGGTTCAAGAAAGAGACTGGGAGTGGATGTAACACCAAATCTAATTCCTGAGGCACATATAAATAGGAAAACGACAGCAGCATACTCTACACTGGCGAAAGTTAGAATATCATTCAAAAACCTAAGTAAGGAGAAGTAAGGAGGCAATTATAGCGCTTTACGTGAGACCAGTCTTAAAGAATGCCGCCCCATTATGGAGCCTCCACCGGAAGAAACACATAAGTAAACTGGTAAAGATACAGAAGTTTGCGACGAGGATCGTACCAGAATTGCGATGGATGGGATATGAAGAGCGAATGAACTTACTGAACATGAAGCTGGAAAAAAGGAGGTAGCGGGGAGATATGATAGCGACGTATAAAATACTCGGGGATTGAGAGAGAGGAAATAGACGAAATGGTCACCCTGAATATCAACAGAACAAGGGGACATGCTGGAAACTCAGCTGAGTCATAGAGATGTTAGAAAGTTTTCATTTAGCGTGAGAGTAGTGAGAAACTGGAATATTGACTGGAATAAACTAAAGGAGCAGGTTGTGGAAGCAAACACTATTCATAATTTCAAAAGTAGATCTGATAGCAAAATAGAACAGGAGACATTGCTGTAAACAACCGGCAGCTAGAAAGGTGGGATACAGTAACCAATGTTCGATCCTACAGGCACAAATTGGTGAGTACAAATAGTTGGATACACACACATAATAGAGGAAAAAGGAGATCGCTCAGAAAGGCGGGGTCCAAGAGCTAATAGCTCGATTATGCAGGCACAAATAGTAAAGACACACATTCTCCCAAAGGCATTAGTGAATGAAATAATCTCCGACAACCCAGGTTTGGTGGCACAGAGGCTGCTAATCACGAGACATAGTTACAGTGAGTACTTGCAGGATGTACTTACCCTACGACACAGAAGCTGATAGTCAAGGCTACAGCGGACAGACAAGGAGAGGATTCCTGTGCTAATGGTCCACCACTTTGGCAGCACTAGCGGCACTCGCGACACTTTTCTTTGACGACACTCGCGCGGCGTATGAATATATATATTATAGACAAGAGAGCCGTCTATCCTCCTTGGTGCTGGTTATAGCAACCCGGGGCAGCCACTCACAGCCATGTAGGTCAGTAGTCTGCCAGACGCACCTGGAAGGTCATGCCAGTCCGACACAGCTGGAAGAGCCCCAACACTTCGTAATGTCCCAGGGTGACTGAAACCCGAGTGCCAGGCGACGCTAATGTCTTAGATTCCAGCACCAGGACGCTTTACAAGTCTCATAACTCTTACCCGATCGTTATGTGGGCGTGTGTTTGTTTCTCAGGGCGCAACACCGTGTTCCTCCTGGCCTATACTCTACACTCGCACGCAACCACCAGACGCTCTCATGCTTTGTGTATGGTTGCCGCAACGATCACTTGTGGACAACAGCTGGTGCTATTGTTGTCACAGGTTTTTGTTCGCTTTCTACATGCGGAGTTCCTAAGAAAAAAACATGCAAGAAATTTAAAGAATCATGTCTTAAAATTCAGAAATACAATTTCAAGACGCGTGGAATTTCCATTTATCACATGATGTTTTACTCTTTTCTGCAATAAATAATAACTGTTTCAACGGGAAGTGTTTTCACTGATGATTATCGAACAGCTGAGAGTAAGTTGGAGGCAGAGAACACTAGCGTCACTGAGAGACGGAGGGAGAGAGGTGGTGTGCTCAGCACGGTGGTCGGGAGGAGAGTGACACTCAACACGGCCAGTAGCGGCAGACCGTCCATGCACTACCACCCTCCCACTCATTCAGTTGTTACCCTGACGCTGAGGGGGGAGCATATGCATCTTTAGGCATCTGTCCAACGCAAACATAAAATTTAATATTATATTATATTATATTATATTATATTATATTATATCATATTATATATTATATTATATTATATATATATATATATATATATATATATATATATATATATATATATATATATATATATATATATATATATATATATATATATATATATATATATATATTGGTGTATACTGGCAGCAGGTTTTCTTTCAAACATGTTTCAATGAATATGACCGCATATTCTGTATTTATTATTTTCTGGTTTAGGGCTTCTATCCCTCTAACTATTTTCTTAGCATCAGGGCTTAATTGAAATAGGAGTTCTCCAAAACTCATTTTCGTACTTTTAAGTTGAAGAAAAGAAGTGATTTACTATAGAGTGTATTACACTTATTTATATAATTTGCACAACGTTTCGAACCTCCATGGTTCATTCTCAAGTGAACAGATCTTAAAATACTAGTTGATGCTAGTCACCTGACCCAGTGCGATACCCGCACTGGGTCAGGTGATAATACAATAAAGGTGAAAACATGGGGGGATATATAAGGGATAAATGTAAATAGTTCCGTGATTTGGGTGTTCATGGTAGGTCGCTCTATTCTTATGTGAATTGCCTCAAGAATTTGCAATCTTCTTGCATCGTGGGTTTTGTCTATTATGCAGGTATTCTTGTTCAACATTTCTCTTGTAAGAGTGATGTCATGGGCTTGTCTCATGTGATTCCTAGGGGCGCCAGATTGAAGATGGCATGTCAAACGCCTCGTCAGCTTGGTCGACGTCATACCTATGTACTTAGATTGAAGGTTACATCCTTCGTGGGGGCAAGTGTACATGTATACAACGCTTGACTGCTGTAGAGGGTTCTCCGTCAGCTTCGGGCTGTTTTTGATAAGGAGTTCGGAAGTCTTCTTGGTTTTGTAGAATATTATCAGGTTTATGTTTTGGTTAGGAGTAGTGCTTTTTACTCCTTTACGGATTATTTCTTTCATTATTCTTTCCTCTTTTATATGTTCACTGTGCATGGTTGAACATATTTCAACAACAGAAACCGCAACACCTCCAATAAAATTATATTACAAATCAACCATGCACAGTGAGGTTCGAAACGTTGTGCAAATTATATAAATAAGTGTAATACACTCTATAGTAAATCACTTCTTTTCTTCACCTTAAAAGTACGAAAATGACTTTTGGAGAACTCCTATTTCAATTAAGCCCTGATGCTAAGAAAATAGTTAGAGGGATAGAAGCCCTAAACCAGAAAATAATAAATACAGAATATGCGGTCATATTCAATGAAAAATATATATATATATATATAAATATATATATATATATATATATATATATATATATATATATATATATATATATATATATATATATACATATACATATATATATATATATATATATATATATATATATATATATATATATATATATATATATATATATATATGCGAACTTAACCAACCCTACCTACCCCAACCTAACCTATCTTAACCTAACCTAAACTAACTCAACTAAGTCAATAATTTATGTTATAAATATATTATAGTAACAATAATGTAAATAAACTAACTGCAATTTTTTTTTTAAATAATGAGAATCACTCGGCCTATTAGGCAAGTCGGGAAATGCATAGTAGGCCGAGAACTGCGTTCTGGCTACTAGGTACAACATATATATACTTATATATATACTTATATATATATATATATATATATATATATATATATATATATATATATATATATATATATATATATATATATAAACAAAAATAGGGAAGGGAGTACCATCTCTGGCTGGAAGAAGGGGGACCTTAGAGGAATCCACACATAACCCATTAGAGGGAGTGTTTAGATCCCCTCCAATACAGTTTCTGTGTGCTTTCTCCTTTTTTGCTTGAATGCAAAGAGTGCTCAAAGATTGTGGATCTCTTGAAGCTCCTCCGCTTCCGGACAGGAACCGAGGATGCAGCAGGCGTTTCCCCTTTGGATCGTCACACTGAGACGCTGAAACAAAAAACTGGCAGCTCCTGGGGATCTGGTGACGTCAATGAGCTTGGAGCCTAATTCCTTGAGAAATCCCAAGTCACTCTTGCCCCAGGGGCCATGCGTCTCAGACGCTATGGGAACAAAGGCGTATTGACCTTCCAATCGCCTGTATTTGACTGATTTTGCTATTTCCCTGCGGTTGGCCGCCCCACCTGCTTGATCAGCACCGAAGTGTACATAGGTGTCAGCCAGGAGGGATACACATGTGTAGTCCCACACAACTGTTTGCCCCCTTTCCAGGAATGTTTGGTGATGCCATCCGGGCGAAGTGCGGGGAAATCTGGGTTTTGGACCCCTAAGATGTGTGGTTCTCTCACCGCAGGGCACTTAGCTGAGGCGAGACCTCTTGATGATGTCATTGACCTCGTTGTGTTTTGCATGCCAGCCCTTTGTGCTTCCGCAATGCAACCCATGCAGTCCATATTGGTCTGCTTCCACCCTGTTGCAAATACACTTGTATTCAGTGTGAATTGGGGCACCAAGGCGGAGCGCCACTGCTACACGAAGGGATTCTGGATCTAGATGAATGCCCATTACTGACATGGGTACTGCCAGGAGGAAGTCTCCTGCAAGGGATGCATGCTCTGCTCTGAGGCGGTCGTTCTCCCTGTCTGATGTTGCGGCGCTGAGCATGGCATCAGCTCTTTTTTCTACTAGTGGGTGGTCACAGCTGGACTCTTTGTGTTTTTCTGATGGTTCTATGATGGGTGCTGGGGCTGCAAGAGCTTCCCACTGACTTGAACATTCAGTGAAAGCAGGATCGTGTATACCTGCTGAATTACTCAAGAGTTCAGGTAGGATATCTCTTACGAGATCGTGGGATGCATGGGAGGAGGAAAGGAAGGCTGGTAGAACAATCTGGGAGGCTGTGCGGACACCAAGGCCGCCGAGTCTTACAGGGAGGGTTGCTTGCTCCCACTGAGAGTCGTCCAATGGCAGGTTCAGGACTTTCACCAGCATGGACCTCAGAAGGGTATCATACACATTTAATTTAGGGCTGTTGTAGGATGGGGAACACCTCAGAAAGTAAGTCAACTTAGGGAGAGATAGACATCTTGTGAGGAGGGAGAGAGCATCATGGGCATCGATCTTGTCAATCCTATCCAGCATTCTCCTTAAATCAGTGATTTTTGCTTCCAGGGCCTCCTCGATTGCTTGTGGGCCAAAGGGGGCACCCAGGAGGGTGCAGTCTCGTGGCTCGACAACGAGAATATCTGGGAGGACATTTTTTATTTGGCCAGTGATGTCTGGGTTGCGGGAGACTATTTCGCATTTGGATGCATTGAGAATGAGGCCCAAAGCGGCTCCTTGCTCCTGGATTTTCCTTATATCCTCCAAAATGGTTTCCGGGGTTCCAGCGAGAGTGCCATCATCCAGGTACCAGATGTTTAGTTCGCTTGTCAGACTATCAGTGATCTCATTGATAGCTAAGCAGAAAAGGAGGGGGGCCAAGGGATCACCTTGTTGGACTCCTTCACAGGAGTCTATTTCATGCTCCCCAAAAAGAAGTTTAGAGTCCCCACTGTAGAATGATCGGATGAATGGGTAAAGGGGACAGAAATGGTTGTGTACAGCCCTGAGGACAGCGTCTTTTCTGACTTGATTGAAGGTATTTTTGAAGTCAAGTTTTACTAGTGCCTTCTGGGCCGGGAGATCAGCAATGAAAGCCCGCGCTGCATGTGCTGCAGCTTCACAGCCTAAGGGGATCCCAAACCCGAGCTGATTACGTTTCAGCAAGGTGGCTGCTTCCTGGCTGATAGATCTTACTGCCGCCTTAGCTACGAGGCGTCGGAGTGTGTTGCCAACGGCAAAGGGCCTAATTCCCCTATCCTTCTTCTTCAAGCACAGAGTGCTGCTCCATAAAAAGAGAGGCCTGATGTTCTCAGGGATGACGCCGGCCAAACACAAATTGGAGAATCTGGAAAGTTCCACTAGAAGGTCCTTTGCAGCATCTCCCAGCACCGGGTTCAGCATTTGTTTGATGTGCTGGGGTCTTAGGCCTGTAAAGCCCCCTGCTGAACCTGTTGGGAGAGACATGGCTGCTTTGTACATCTCAGATTCTCGAACAGTCAAGGGTTCTATTCCAGTATTGTTTTCCTGGGGATCCCTGCTACTGTCTTGGGCTCTCGGTGGGTGTTTGTCTTGTAGAGCCTGTGATGTCGTGGCGTTCCTGGGGGCAATAGTGTCATCGCTGGTTATGATTCTGATGGCACCTGTGGTATTGCCTTCTTCTATTTTCCTGGTGATTTGTGCTCTCAGTTTGTGATTCTCGAGTGAGTTGTTGTTTGTTATCCTGCGGCTGGTGTTCTTGGCACGAGGGGGGAGGCGGACCAGGTTGTCTGCTCTGGGGAATTCATTAAGAGCCCTATTTATGGAGGTTGCTAATGTCTTGTCTCTCCTCGGCGGTAATGCTAGGCATGCATTCCCAAAAAGTAGGAGATTGTGCCATGCTCCAATGGTTCTAGGAGCATTGTTGACCTTTGTCAGCAGTCTGGTAAGTTTGGTAGCTGCTTGATGACGGGCAGCCTTGGAGATGTGGGGCAAGGTCCTGGTGGACGTCGCTTTGACTGCTTCAAGTAGATTGTCTGCTGAAATAAAGTTGAGGGAGGTAATGTTCGTCGCTTCTGCAGCATGTTATCCATTGTCACTGTCCCGGGGCGGGTGCCTAGACCCTAGACAACGGCCAGAATTGACAAGATGTCGGCGGACAGTTCCATCAGCAACAAGACAAACCCGTCTGTCACACACTTGACAGTTTCCACTTGGGCGTTTCCTCTCTTGGCTGGAAGGAGGCTGTGTGTCAGGTGCGACATGCGCCATGACAAGACGTCCTGACGCCTGGCTGCCTACTGAGTGTATCCTCTCCTTCCCGAATGGAGTGTACCAAGGCAAGCATTACCCTCCTGGGGGAGCTGGGCATGGCTTGGGCACCGTGTGTGGGTAGGCTGTGTGTTGATGGGCGGCTGGGTCGGGCTCCGGTAGCGGGGTGAAAGTAGATGGCGGGTGGGCTGTGCTGGGGGCAGGGGTGATGGAGGCGGCACGGATGTGAGTGAACTAAACTAACACGAGGGAGGCCGCCGTCACACTTATTACACACTTTCAACACTCGGAAAAATCACTTGTGCACTCTGTTTGAAACACTACACTCGCCGAAATTTATTGGGAACGCACTATTGGGAACGCACCCGACCAATATCACTGTAGGCTGCTTGAGAGCCTCCCCATCACTTCCCCGTCCCCCCGCATCCCACTTGGGGCTGGAGGGTGGCGGCACTGGGATGACGGCGGCGACCCTCCCCTCACCCTCACCCATACACTGTACCTGCCTCGCCATACACAAAGCACAGACGACGCACCTTTACACGTTACAATATTGGTTACATGCTGGGTACACGGCTACTTGTCACAGGTTGTAGAGTTCCTCCAGCTCCTCAGATGGCGGGCAGGAACCATGGATGCAGTGTGCATTTCCTCTCTGTATCGTCACACTAAGGCGCTGAAAGAGGAAACTGGCGGGTCTAGGGTTTCTGGTTGTTTTAATTTGTTTAGAACTCCTTAAGAAAACTGGCAGCCCTTTTACCCCATGCACCAAGTGTCTCTGAGGCAATGGAGACAAAATTGTAGTGGTGATCAAGATCTCTGTATTTACGAGACTTGTCTGCTTCCAGGTGATTGGCAGCACCACCTGGCTGTGCAACACGGAAGTCAACATAGGTAAAGTTGAAACGCAAGTGTAGTCCCACACCAACTGTCTACCATTCTTCCAGGGGTTCACCGTGATCCCGTCTAGGCGACCGACAGGCTTGTCAGAGTCCCCAGAGTCCCCATATCCCAACCGACCCGACAGCACTTGGTGGTATGCTTGGGCATAGATATTTCATCGAATCATCTCACTTTGTGGGGCCAAGTGACCAACACAAATGCAAACACGCTTGAATGGTCCCCAAGCAAATATGCATTCAAGCTTGTTCGCATTTGTGTTACTCATGTGGCCCCACAAAGTTCTGTCGAGTCGTTGGGGATATAGCCTCGGCTACCAATGACTTTTGTACAGTCACGGTGGTCCAGTAGTTAAGGAACCAGGTACGCCATGGTGCATAGTGCTCCTGACTGTCCGGGTTCAAATCCTTCGGGGGTGTGGAGTTTTCAGTAGGATATTGGTTGTGGACCATTCAAGCTTGTTTGCATTTGTGTTGCTCATGTTGCCCGACATAGTGAGGTGATTTGATGAAATATCTATGCCCAAACTTCCCACCAAGTGCTGTTGGGTCGTTGGGATATAGCTTCGGCTATTGTTCTTGAGACTGCTCCATTGAAGCAGATCTTGGCTTTCCTCCCTTTGAGGCAGTCTTCAATCCATTTCATGAGTCTCCCCTTGACACCCATGCAAGCGAGCTCGTCTAGGATCGCAATCCCTTGTGCTTTGTCGAAAGCTCATTTGATGTCAACAAATACAGAGTACTTAGCATTACCTTTGCTAAGTACTTTATACTTATGTTCGATGTGGTTCGAACATAACTCGTCAGTGAAGCACTTGTTCCGGAAGTGTTCGAACGAAATCAGTTGTGAGTCGTGTGTAAATAATTTTTCATTCATAAAGAGGAGGTTTGGCGGGTGGATGGAATCACTTTTGGATCTTTGTTTGGAGGACGGGCTGCAACCCGTCCTGGACTCAAGTCCATTACATCCAGCGGTCGACCCCACAGACGTATTCATAAATTTTAATATGCTGTTCATTCAAAACGGGAATTTTCTCAAGTATAAATTAATATTATAATATATTAGCATATTGTGCATATATAGGAATAGGTTAGGTTAGGTTAGGTATTTAGGTTCTGTTGGCGATTATTTGTATTTGTAGTACGTGGGTGAAGCATTTATAGCGTTGTGATTCGAACAAAATTCGTCAGTGAAGCACTTGTTCCGGATATGTTCGAACGTCAGCAGTTGTGAGTCGTGTGTAAACCGCTTTTCATTCATAAACAGGGGGTTTGGCGGGTGCATGGAATCACATCACAGCTTAGCCTTAGAAACACAACGCCTCCTTAAGCTCAAGCTGCAACTCAAACACTGATTTATGTAGATTAAAAAAAATTAGTCTATGACTTAAGCGTTGTGAACCTCCGGCCCTGTATTTTGATAATGAGCTTTGAAAACATTGTCCAAACGCTTCGTTCACTTCCAGTTTTCAGAGCGCACATCACTTAACACCTCATCCCCCCAAAATCAAGGACCAAAAGCTCGTTAACCTAGCACCCCCCTCCCCCTCCCCCCCCCCCCCCGTTTATAATTGAGAAGCTCTCGATTTGTAGTTCACAACTCGTTAAACTTACTAAATGCGTTTTGGGGGCGGGCACAGCTGGAACGAGCCTTACAGAACGATAGGTGGCCAATTGCTCCCTCCCTTCCCTCCACGTATTGCAAATACATGTTATTATCTAAAGAATAAGAGCACAAAATCAAGCATATCATAGGAGTAATTATGCACAAAATTATGGTAAACGTAAATGTAAATTTGTCTCTGAGCACAATGTGGAAAAGAGCGCCGCCGGTAACTCTGACCTAGTAAGTGAGGGAGAGACTTACTCCCGCCGATTAGCAGAGATTAACTGGGGGAGGGATATTAGCACTGCAAGAGTTACATTGTAAGTTTTTCGCAGAATGGAGATAAGCAACCGGGAGCCAGCCGCCTCAACTTCCGGGTTTTACATGGGCTCGACTCCACCAACCAGGAGACGATAATTTTGACTTACTCGAGAAAGCCTTACCCCCCCCCCCCCCGACGTTTCATACGCAAACCTACTCACTCGGGAGCTAAGCCCTCCAAACTTATTCATTGGTAATTGTAATTAGTCTACTAACTCTATAGAAATTTATTAATTACTATGATTTACTAAACCCATGATTAGCTAAGCTTATACGGTGGATTTAGCAATATTAAATCAAACCCCTCCCCCCCCCACCAAGGTTGTGTAATTGATAACACCTAGCAGGTATATAAATCAGGTATATAAAGTTAAGATTTCTCTGGTGATGGTCTGATTGTGAGAAGAGAATATATGTTCCTTGATGAGCCCTGTTGTTTATGCATTGTTAGTCGCCTGGAAAGAGGAGTTGTTGTCTTGCCTATATACGAAGTTCTATGGGGCTTACAGTCCCCAAGTGGGCATTTAAGGGCATAGATGACGTTGGTTTCCTTCAAAGCAATCTGCTTGGTGTCTGGGGAATTTTTCATGAGTAGATTGGCCGTTTTTTTTTTTGTTTTATAATAAATTATCAGTTGTATTTTCTTATCTTTGTCTGTAGCGATGACGTTGCTATCAACAATATCTTTGAGGAACCTGTCCTCCGTTTTATGAGCCGTCGAAAAGAAGTTCCTGTAAAATAGTCTAATAGGGGGTACAAGTGTTGTGTTGGTTGACTCTTCAGAGGTTGCATGACGTTTCACCTTTCTTTTTATGATGTCTTCAACGCAACCGTTAGAGAAGCCGTTGTTGATTAGGACCTGCCTCACCCTATTGAGTTCTTCATCGACTTCTTTCAATCATGAGCTGTGGCTGAGAGCACGGTCGACGTAAGCATTGACAACACTCCTCTTGTACCTGTCTGGGCAGTCACTATTGGCATTGAGGCACATTCCTAAGTTTGTTTCCTTAGTGTAGACTGCAGTGTGGAAGCCTCTGCTCCTTTCCGAGACTGTTACATCCAGGAGGGGCAGCTTCCCATTGTTCACCAACTCGTAAGTGAAACTCAACACAGAATTCCGCTCAAATGTCTCCTTCAGCTGCTGCAGACATCTGACATAAGGTACCTGCATAAAAATGTCGTCAACATACCTGCAGTATATGGCGGGTCTCAAGTCCATGTCAACTAAGACCCTCTGCTCAATGGTGCCCATTGAGCAGGTATGCAGGTACCTGATGCCAGATGTCTGCAGCAGCTGAAGGAGGCATTTGAGCGGAATTCTGTGTTGAGTTTCACTTACGAGTTGGAGAAAAATAGGAAGCTGCCCTTTCTGGATGTAACAGTCACAGAAAGAAGCAGAAGCTTCTACACTGGGGACCATTCAGGCTTGTTCGCATTTGTGTTCCTCATGTGTGCCCCAAGGAATGAGGTGATTTGATAAAATACTATGCCCAAGATTGCCATCAGAGTGCCGGCGGGCAGATGGGCAAATAGCCTCGGCTACCATCAGCTTTTGTCCGATCGTGATGGTCGAGTGGATAAAGTGCCCTGTACACCAGTTGCATAGTGCTCCTGGCAGTATGGGTTCGAGTCACTTTTCGGGGTGTGAGTTTTCAGTTGCATGTATGCCGGTCGCTTTATGGGAGTTTTGGGAGCCGGTCGGCCGAGCGGACAGCACGCTGTACTTGTGATCATGTGGTCCTGGGTTCGATCCCAGGCGCCGGCGAGAAACAATGGGCAGAGTTTCTTTCACCCTATGCCTCTGTTACCTAGCAATAAAATAGATACCTGGGTGTTAGTCAGCTGTCACGGGCTGCTTCCTGGGGGTGGAGGCCTGGTCGAGGACCGGGCCGCGGGGACACTAAAAAAAAGCCCCGAAATCATCTCAAGATAACCTCAAGATAATATTATACCCATTGTTTCGTGTTCTATCTTGTGTTGAAAGTTTGTTTTCACCTCATCCAAAACTGTTGTAACGTATCACCTCACCCAAATGCAGGTATATAAAATGAAAAGCCGTTTAAATTATAGCATAGTAAGAAATCTGTTTAGTGTTTGCAGGTTATAGTTGTGTGTGTGTAAACTAAAGTCTTTGAAAATGTAATAAGTTTTACGAAACGCGCTCAAGTGTCGCGTCAGACTAGAAATAAAAATGAATTTTGGAGAATTGATTTTAGAATTACCACCAACAGTGAAAAGAAACGTACGAAAGATCGAGAAAATTCGTGTTAGAATTATTAATCTTACTTTTTCGGTCATATTTAATAATATATGTCTACAGGAAAGACTGCTACCAAAATATACTAATATATATATATATATATATATATATATATATATATATATATATATATATATATATATATATATATACATATATATATATATATATATATATATATATATATATATATATATATGTATATATATATATATATATATATATATATATATATATATATATATATATATATATATATATATATATAACTGAAAACTCACACCCCAGAAGTGACTCGAACCCATACTCCCAGAAGCAACGCATCTGGTATGTACAAGACGCCTTAATCCACTTGACCATCACGACCGGACATAATGAGGTGATAGCCGAGGCTATATGAACCACCCCACCGCCGGCACTCGGATAGTTATCTTGGGCATAGCATTTTACCAAATCACCTCATTCTTTGGGGCACACGTGAGGAACACAAATGCGAACAAGCCTGAATGGTCCCCAGGACATATGCAACTGAAAACTCACACCCCAGAAGTGACTCGAACCCATACTCCCAGAAGCAACGCATCTGGTATGTACTAGACGCCTTAATCCACTTGACCATCACGACCGGACATAATGAGGTGATAGCCGAGGCTATATGAACCACCCCACCGCCGGCACTCGGATAGTTATCTTGGGCATAGCATTTTACCAAATCACCTCATTCTTTGGGGCACACGTGAGGAACACAAATGCGAACAAGCCTGAATGGTCCCCAGGACATATGCAACTGAAAACTCACACCCCAGAAGTGACTCGAACCCATACTCCCAGAAGCAACGCATCTGGTATGTACAAGACGCCTTAATCCACTTGACCATCACGACCGGACATAATGAGGTGATAGCCGAGGCTATATGAACCACCCCACCGCCGGCACTCGGATAGTTATCTTGGGCATAGCATTTTACCAAATCACCTCATTCTTTGGGGCACACGTGAGGAACACAAATGCGAACAAGCCTGAATGGTCCCCAGGACATATGCAACTGAAAACTCACACCCCAGAAGTGACTCGAACCCATACTCCCAGAAGCAACGCATCTGGTATGTACAAGACGCCTTAATCCACTTGACCATCACGACCGGACATAATGAGGTGATAGCCGAGGCTATATGAACCACCCCACCGCCGGCACTCGGATAGTTATCTTGGGCATAGCATTTTACCAAATCACCTCATTCTTTGGGGCACACGTGAGGAACACAAATGCGAACAAGCCTGAATGGTCCCCAGGACATATGCAACTGAAAACTCACACCCCAGAAGTGACTCGAACCCATACTCCCAGAAGCAACGCATCTGGTATGTACAAGACGCCTTAATCCACTTGACCATCACGACCGGACATAATGAGGTGATAGCCGAGGCTATATGAACCACCCCACCGCCGGCACTCGGATAGTTATCTTGGGCATAGCATTTTACCAAATCACCTCATTCTTTGGGGCACACGTGAGGAACACAAATGCGAACAAGCCTGAATGGTCCCCAGGACATATGCAACTGAAAACTCACACCCCAGAAGTGACTCGAACCCATACTCCCAGAAGCAACGCATCTGGTATGTACAAGACGCCTTAATCCACTTGACCATCACGACCGGACATAATGAGGTGATAGCCGAGGCTATATGAACCACCCCACCGCCGGCACTCGGATAGTTATCTTGGGCATAGCATTTTACCAAATCACCTCATTCTTTGGGGCACACGTGAGGAACACAAATGCGAACAAGCCTGAATGGTCCCCAGGACATATGCAACTGAAAACTCACACCCCAGAAGTGACTCGAACCCATACTCCCAGAAGCAACGCATCTGGTATGTACAAGACGCCTTAATCCACTTGACCATCACGACCGGACATAATGAGGTGATAGCCGAGGCTATATGAACCACCCCACCGCCGGCACTCGGATAGTTATCTTGGGCATAGCATTTTACCAAATCACCTCATTCTTTGGGGCACACGTGAGGAACACAAATGCGAACAAGCCTGAATGGTCCCCAGGACATATGCAACTGAAAACTCACACCCCAGAAGTGACTCGAACCCATACTCCCAGAAGCAACGCATCTGGTATGTACAAGACGCCTTAATCCACTTGACCATCACGACCAGACATAATGAGGTGATAGCCGAGGCTATATGAACCACCCCACCGCCGGCACTCGGATAGTTATCTTGGGCATAGCATTTTACCAAATCACCTCATTCTTTGGGGCACACGTGAGGAACACAAATGCGAACAAGCCTGAATGGTCCCCAGGACATATGCAACTGAAAACTCACACCCCAGAAGTGACTCGAACCCATACTCCCAGAAGCAACGCATCTGGTATGTACAAGACGCCTTAATCCACTTGACCATCACGACCGGACATAATGAGGTGATAGCCGAGGCTATATGAACCACCCCACCGCCGGCACTCGGATAGTTATCGGCTATCACCTCATTATGTCCGGTCGTGATGGTCAAGTGGATTAAGGCGTCTTGTACATACCAGATGCGTTGCTTCTGGGAGTATGGGTTCGAGTCACTTCTGGGGTGTGAGTTTTCAGTTGCATATGTCCTGGGGACCATTCAGGCTTGTTCGCATTTGTGTTCCTCACGTGTGCCCCAAAGAATGAGGTGATTTGGTAAAATGCTATGCCCAAGATAACTATCCGAGTGCCGGCGGTGGGGTGGTTCATATAGCCTCGGCTATCACCTCATTATGTCCGGTCGTGATGGTCAAGTGGATTAAGGCGTCTTGTACATACCAGATGCGTTGCTTCTGGGAGTATGGGTTCGAGTCACTTCTGGGGTGTGAGTTTTCAGTTGCATATGTCCTGGGGACCATTCAGGCTTGTTCGCATTTGTGTTCCTCACGTGTGCCCCAAAGAATGAGGTGATTTGGTAAAATGCTATGCCCAAGATAACTATCCGAGTGCCGGCGGTGGGGTGGTTCATATAGCCTCGGCTATCACCTCATTATGTCCGGTCGTGATGGTCAAGTGGATTAAGGCGTCTTGTACATACCAGATGCGTTGCTTCTGGGAGTATGGGTTCGAGTCACTTCTGGGGTGTGAGTTTTCAGTTGCATATGTCCTGGGGACCATTCAGGCTTGTTCGCATATATATATATATATATATATATATATATATATATATATATATATATATATATATATATTAATATATATAAATATATAAAAATATATATTTGTTGACATCAAATGAGCTTTCGACAAAACACAAGGGATTGCGATCCTGGACGTGCTCGCATGCATGGGTGTCAAGGGGGAGACTCATGAAATGGATTGAAGACTGCCTCAAAGGAGGAAAGCCAAGGTCTGCTTCACTGGAGCAGTCTCAAGAACAATGAATATGGAACTCGGGATCCCCCAAAAAGGAGTCTTAAGCCTCACACTGTTCAATGTACTTATTAACACCATTGCAAATATTGAATTTCGGGAAGGGACGCGACAAGTATGGTATGCAGATGATGTGCTACTACAAGTCCCAACATTGGGAAAAATTAAACAGTTCATTGAACTCCTTGGAAGGAAATGTTTTGAGCTCGATTTCACTCTCTCCACAAACAAGACAAAAGCATATTCTCGTCACAAGCGGGGAGAAAATGAAGAACTACAAATTAATGGTGTAACACTTCAATGGGTTGACCACTATCGGTATCTTGACGTCACTGTCGGCTCTAACAAAGGGAAGAAAGAGGAGCTCAACCAACTCATAGGAACATGCAAAAGTCGAATCAGGGCACTGAAAGCTATGACCTGGAATGGACATGGAGCCACTATTGCCGTGCTTGAAATGGTGTACACAGCCTATATGCGCTCCGTCATAGATTGTGCCGCACCAGTTTTATGCACCTACTCCCAAAGCGATGTGAAAAGGCTCCAAAGCAATGAATCCATGACAATCATTTTTGGAGTTCCAAGAACTACCAAAACATCTAATCTACGAGAGGAGTTGTACCTCTCCAGTGTTAAAACCAAAATTAAGAAACTGAATGCTAAGCTTGCAATCAGGATAGCCAGAGATACCCATTACAATGATGTTGCCAAGAAAGAACTGAGTTCTGTGTTACTTACTGGAGGAAACAGGAGAATAACAAAAAATGGCATCACAGATCAGTCTGCTACCTCGAAGAATTTCGTGGTAGCAAGCCTACTTGAGTAAGCCCGTGAGCTCATGCTATTAGAGAGGTTGCCTCCCTGGGAGGATGACTCATGCAGGATTATCATCAATGAAATGGTAACGAAAAAATCCAAAATGATACCACAAGAAATAAGGCACAAGTATCTCGAGGAAATTTACAAAGAAGCCGGAGATGAACTAGATCAAATCTACACTGACGGATCATCTAATCCTGTCAATGGCAGGACTGGTGCAGCATACACTGTAATTAGGAATAATGCATTTCAACGCGGAAATTAAGAAAAGCACGTATTAAAAACTATGCCTCTTCAACGCAAGCAGAGCTAACTGCAATTATTATGGCGTTAGGATTCCTCGAACGAAACACTAATGGTGCAGTGATCTTCGCTGATTCAATAGCAGCACTACAAAGCCTAAGTAAAAATCGGGCAGAAAATCTTGCGATAGTCGCTGAAATTAAGAGAGCTGTGAGGGTACCAACCAACCAGGGAAGAGTCGTCTAGTTTCTGTGGATCCCCTCCCATGTAGAAATATGTGGAAATGAACACGCAGATGTAGTGGCTGCTGAAGGCACTGAAGTGTCCATACTGAATACTTCATACCTTGACTCTTCTACAAATTAGAAGTATTGTCAGGCAACATCACTGTAACAAGGTAACTGAGGAAAGGATGATAGAAGCACAAATCAGTGAATCTGTACGATGGTACAACTTGGTTGCAGCTAGCAATCCCAATCATTATGGACGATGAGGAGAAGTACGCAGGAGAGAATCAGTAATAGCGAGAATCTGTCTTGGTTAAAAATATCCATGGAGATTCGGAATGGAAACAACAGTTGAGCAGCGGAGTTGCAAAATCTGTGATGAGAGTGACGGACACTGCCTTGACCACTATCTACGTGTATATAAACACCTGAGATACATTAGAAATATGTGTACAGGGATAACATATGCTACGGGCCCTGAAAACCCCCATTGGGCTTGGGGCTACCATGAGTGCATCTTCCGAGTCCTCTCTTGCTTTGTGCAATGTTGAAGGTTGTTCGTTGCCCTTGCCTCAGGGTGACGATCATCTGTACTGCCTCCGTCGTGCTGCCTATTGGGTCGGTGACATCTACGCAACCCGTCCTCGACTCAAGTCCATTACATTCAGCGGTCAACCCCACAGACGCATTCATAAATTTTAACATGCTGTTCATTCAAAACGGGAATTTTCTTAAGTATAAATTAATATTATAATATATTAGCATATTGTGTATATATAGGCATAGGTTAGGTTAGGTTAGGTGTTTAGGTTCTGTTGGCGTTTATTTGTATTTGTAGTACGTGGGTGAAGCATTTATAGCGTTGTGATTCAAACAAAATTCGTCAGTGAAGCACTTGTTCCGGATATGTTCGAACGTCAGCAGTTGTGAGTCATGTGTAAACCGCTTTTCATTCATAAACAGGGGGTTTGGCGGGTGCATGGAATCACTTTTGGATCTTTGTTTGGAGGACGGGCTGCAACCCGTCCTCGACTCAAGTCCATTACATTCAACGGTCAACCCCACAGACGCATTCATAAATTTTAACATGCTGTTCATTCAAAACGGGAATTTTCTTAAGTATAAATTAATATTATAATATATTAGCATATTGTGTATATATAGGCATAGGTTGGGTTAGGTTAGGTGTTTAGGTTCTGTTGGCGATTATATGTATTTGTAGTACGTGGGTGAAGCATTTATAGCGTTGTGATTCAAACAAAATTCGTCAGTGAAGCACTTGTTCCGGATATGTTCGAACGTCAGCAGTTGTGAGTCATGTGTAAACCGCTTTTCATTCATAAACAGGGGGTTTGGCGGGTGCATGGAATCACTTTTGGATCTTTGTTTGGAGGACAGGCTGCATCTACGACCCGGAATCTTCCGAAACTTGTTCCCCGCATGTGCTTCAATTTACTCATTCATCTAAAGAGCTCAGGGTTCAGGCGGCGGCTGCGTTGCATGCTGGTTTTCTTTGTTCAACCATTCTCGACTCAAGTCCGTTACATCCAGCTGTCGACCTTACAGACACATTCATAATTTTTTTTCATACTGTTCATTCAAAACGGAAATTTTCTCAAATATTAATTAATACTATAATATATTTGCATATTGTGCATATATAGGCATAGGTTAGGTGTTTAGGTTCTGTTGGCGATTATTTGTATTTGTGATATGTGGGTGAAGCATTTATAGCGTTGTGGTTCGAACAAAATTCGTCAGTGAAGCACTTGATCCAGAAGTGTTCAAACGAAATCAGTTGTGAGTCTTGTGTAAACCGTTTTTCATTCATAAACAGGGGGTTATGCATGTATATTTTAATATTAATTTATAATTGAGAAAATTCCCGTTTTGAATGAACAGCATGTAAAATTTTATGAATGCGGCTGTGGGGTCGACTGCTGGATGTAATGGACTTGAGTCGAGGACGGGTTGCTAGCAAACTCCTTTCTTTAAAGCTTTTTCTCAGTAATCTGCCTTTTCTTCTGGGGTGGTAGGCAGGGAAGAAGGCTCTGACCCGGGACCTGTTTCAAGGGTTCCCTGGGCTTGGGGATGGGGAGCCGCTTGGAGTGCTTGGGCTCCTTTTGCTTCTGCTTGGGCCTTTGTGCCTTCTGAGCTGAGGTTTGTTGCTGCGAGGGTGGGGTTTTCGTTGTTCGAAACAACTAAACACGGCGCTCCGAGTCGTGTTTACATATGGCTGCTGGGCGTTTGAGCTCGCTTTTTGGGGCGGTTTTAAATTAGTTCTTGTACTCTTGTTCTTACCCGTGTCTGTCGTTCACTGTTGTGTGACATTTCTGGTGTGGGTTATGGTCTTCTTTGTTAGTGGTGGGGAGGTACGTGGGCAGGAGGGATGTGTTTACACGCATCCCTCTTAAGGTATCGTCGGTTGTTTTGGTAAGTTTGTTTTTGTCTCGCTGTACTTCTTGTTGAGCTTGTGGGAGGTTGCACTTTGGCTCTGCGGGGCCCCGCCTCTTCCCTGTCGTTCTCCTAGGGTCCACGTTCTTGAGCTTCTTGAGCTCTTGCGGTTCTCAGTGTGCAACCTTCACCTCATCACCATCTCCTGCATTTCCTTTCCTTCCTTCTATGTCTCAAGGCATGAACTTTTCTTGTCTTTGTGGCTCCTATGGGTACTCGGTTACCTCCGGTGTTCCGTTATTGGTGTACTACTCGTCTTGAGTCGTCCTACTTTTCCTCCCCTGCTTAGGCGAGTAAGTCTTTATTATATATCTTCCTTAGGAAGTTTTCGAATTCTTGGGATTTATTTATTCCCCTTGATAAGTGTTATATGACTTTCCATCCATTCTTTCTTACGGACGCCACACTTGAAGTGAGTACTTTCAGTTGGTCCACACGCGGTTGCGCTAAAGCTGCAGAATGACATTTTTTTATTGCTTCTTTATGTTTACAGCCTCCTACCCTGTCTGTTTTTTTGGGGACTTATGGGTGGCGGTCATGTCTCCCGGTCTTGTGTACACATCTGTGGTACTTATCTATATTATTACTTCGATCTTGTGTTCAGACTGTGGTCATTGGATTGTTTTCCTTATTTCACCAGTTTTGTGCCTGGTGTCCTTACCCTCTATACTCGCCCGGCTCCCAAGTCTACGGCCTTCGTTTTCCTGTCCGTATTGTGGCTGTTTCAGCCGTCAGACTCTTTTTATTCGGGAAAAGAAAAATGAACAACTACTATAGCTTTATATTCATATTGTGCGTCTTATCCACACGGTAATGTGGTAGGTGGGGTCCAGGTTCGTTTCCGGGTGCCCTACAGTTCCTCAGATTAGTCTTTTTGGAGGTTTTCATTCTCTCTGATTTCCCTTAGTATGCTCTTGGCACGTACTTCCTACGAGACCCGTTTTTGTTTAGAGTTCAGTTTCGGTTTCTTCCTGACTGGCAGCCTGCCTTGTTGACTGGGTGGTGTGAACTCCCAGCCGGTCTGCTTGTCGTCTAGCCTTGTCATCCGGTTCTTTCCCAGCTTGCCGGGTTTGGTTTCCTGGTAATTTCGTGCAAGTCCCAGTTGGTTCTATCCCAGAACCAATGGGACTTGGCTGGGCCATGGCTGGGCCTCGTTTGGGATTATAGAACTGCATCCATTTCTCTCCCTCCTGCAGCTGTGCTCTGGCTGCAGTTCCACTTTCAGCTGTTTTTGAGGGAGACCCATATCACTCAGCGGTTGCTTGAGCGGCTGTGCGGGAGCCTGAATTTTGACCTTCTGGTTTCTCCATGGAAATGATTTTCGCTTCAGAGGCAGTTTTGGAGTCGCCTCTTTCGCCGCCGCCCCTTCCCCCCGAACGTTGGGTTCGCACCCTGGCACCTTTACATTGGATGCTGTGTCACCGACTCACCAACAAAACCCTCTTTGGGTTTTCGGTGTTTCGGTGTCCTGGCGCCTTTCCCTTCCTTCGCTCGATGTTTACGGACGTCTCGTCTCTTTGTTGGGGCTTTATGGCCTGTGCTCACTGGCCATCATCGGCTAGGGGTGCTGGGGGTCATCCTTCAGTCGGGCTCACATCTCGGTGCAAGAGTTGCGGCGGTGCGTTTGCACTGTGCCGGATTCGGCTTCCTTGGGGCTCTTGATCAAACCCCTTCCAAACTGCTTCCCCATGGTTCATTGTTTCAACCTGGGGGTAGGGTCTCTTCGGTCCGTGGCTCTTTGTGCCTGGTCGCTTCGGACTCTCTGCTGAGTTCTCTTGGTTTATCTCTTCATGCCATTCACATTCAGGGAGTATCCTCCGTCCTGACAGACGGCCTGTCGCGCTTCATTCCCCTTTCAGCAGAGTGGACGGTCAATGTCAGCTCCTTCCTTGGCTTTGTCAGACATCCGGGCACAGAGAGGTAGACCTCTTCGCGTCGGTGTGGTTTCGGCGTGTCCCATTGTTGGTGGCGCCTTTCCCTGATTACGAGGCTCTCACGGTTAACGCGTTTCCAGCAGGACTGGTCGAGGTCGGGGTTCCTTTTCCTTCATCCCCCAGTCCAGCTGTTACTCTGGGTACTGGCTCGTCTTGAATCCTATCTTGGGAGAGTGCTCTCGTGGCGTCATGGTGGCCGGCCCAGCCTTGGTTTTAGGTGCTGCATGCTCGGTGTCCGAACTCGGTAGTCTTTCCGCGGCCCCGCCTCTTTCAGCAGGTCGGGTGGGTGAGATACCTTGCTGGTTCGCTTTGCTCTTCGCGTCTGATTTTTCAGAAGCGGGTGTATCGCCAGTTTTGAGGTAATCGGGTGGCATCTTGATTGTGTCCCACCTGCGGTCTTTGTCTCAGTGACAATATAATGTCTTCTGTTGGTCTTTTCTGCAATCTTCTTTCCCTTCGTAGGGTGTTGTCTGTGTCTGTTCAGGTTTTGCCCTTTCTCTCTTGGTTTTTCCTTGACCTGCATTTCGTGCCGCATACTGTCGCTTTTTATCGTGCTGCTTGGGCGGAGCCACTCTAGCTTGGATTCGGGGTGGATGTCACTTTTGCTCCGTTTCTCAAGCTCTCTCATAAGTTTTTTCACCTCCGGCCGGTTCATTTGCTGCTTGAGCCGTCTTAGTCTTTGTATCCGGTACTCTCTTTTTTTCTTTCTTCCTCTAGGTTTGTACTGGACCCTTTGTTTCGGGAAAGTTTTATGAAAGCCTTGTTTTTGCTAGCTTTGACCTCTGGGGTCGGGTTTGGGAGATTCATGCTCTTCTCCGGCGCTGGGGGTTCTGTTCCTTTGGTCCAGGTGGTCGTTTTGTTCGTTTGCAGCCCTCTCCTTCTTTTCTGGCGAAGATTGAGATGCCTAGCTTCCGGAGGGGTCCGTTGGTAGTGGATGCTTGGTTGGTTAGGCTCGAGGTGCATTATGTCTTCTGTTCAGTGGCGGGTTTACATTGCTAGATTCGGGCTACTATATTCGGTCAGTGGATGCGCTCTGGGTGGGTCCGGTTTTCCTGGTTCCCAATTCCAGAGCTCGTGTGTCTCAGGTTGTCCGCAGTGTCATCAAGTCTAGCCAGCCCGCAGTCTACCCTCGTGCCTTTGATGTGCCGAAATACTGTATGTTGCTCTGGCTCCTGTCTTTGGTAATATGTCTTGGGTCGAAATTCAGGCGCAGTGGTTTTGGAGGTTGCACAGGGTCTTGATTCCCAGTAACCTAGTGAACGTTCCGGGCCCCTCTTCTGCCTTGTGTTGCGTTGGGGCGTTTGACGCGGCCGGATGTCTCTTCTTCGTCTTGAGACTGTCGATGCTGCTGCCTTCCGGGTAAGTCCCTAATTTACTTATCTGTGGGTAGCTAGCTTCAGGAAGCCGACGGGGCTCCCCACAGAAAACCAGTGTTGAATGTAATGAAACATCATTTTCTGGGCGAGCTCCGGAGGCTTCCTCACATTCTCCCTCCCTCCGGTAGGCGGTTTTTATCATTCAAGAACTGAAGGGGTGAGCCATTGGCCCTCTCCCAGGAAATGCTAAAGAGTGAGTACGATGCTGGATGACGTGTTGCTTGTTGTTGTTTTTTTTTTGGGGGGGGGGCGGGGAGTTAGTTTAATTCATTCGGATGTAAGTTGCAATTTTCACCAGTTTGTGATTTGTTTTGCTTCGTCTATCTTTATGGGTGCCCTCCCAGGTTGGTGGCAAGCATGATATACTCTAAATGTACAGTGCTCACAGGTCATTGCTCCCTGTGCCTCTCTGAGGGGACCAGGTTATGGCTCGTGGCTCCCAGTAGGCATAAGAACTCCCGTTACTGATGACCCTAAACTAATATTGCACATGTCAGTTTGGATAGCTTCAGGGGGGGCCTCTGGGGCTCTACCCAGAAAATAGCATTTCTTTACATTCAACGTTGTTTTTTTGACTCGTAGTGATTGGGGAAACCACCACAGACTCGCTCTCGTCTGTACGATTATTATGATGTTTGCCTACAGTATAACTCACTGGAGCAACCCTTGTCTTCCTCAGTACTGGATTGTTAAGAAACAAGAGCATACAGCTTGGACAAACATAATTGCAAGGATTAATACTTGTCAGTGGAAGTCAACATGGGTGACAAAAGTTAACTGTTGACTAATATCCTATTAAGTTTTAATCCTACAGGGAACATGAGCCAGAACCTGATTTCCTCCGAGAGGCAAAAGGAGCAATGGCTTATGAACACTCCACTTTGTGAGATTATATTCATGTCTGCCATCGACCGAGGGTATCACCCAGAAAGGTAGGAGGACCATTACAAACCCTAACTGGTAAACATTGCAACCCATGACCGAACAGAGCTCAAGATCTCCACCCCCCCTCCCCATTCCCCAAGAGGAAACAATCAAACTTGCATGCAGCAGTTGCATGCTCAGGTCTCCATGCTTTCAGCTTCCATGGTCAGTGAGTCATCGTGCTCGCAGTCATTTGGCTTCGGTCTTGAGCTTTTCTAGTCTTCTCGAGCAGTCTTCGGACTGGCTTTCAGAGGACGTGGAGGTGTTGAGTACTGGGCCTTCGGCTGCTGAGTTGGTCTTGGCAGCGTTGGCGGCGTTGCTGAAGCTGTTTGCGCCTATTCTCCGGGAGGCAGTTTCCATGTTTTATGCCTCCCACTTCGCATGTCGACAGGCCATCTTTGCTCTTTCTTTACTCCGCTTGGGCCCTGGCTCTAAAGTCTTTGACTCCATTTTGTCCGTTGTTTTTGAATGTCATTGTGACTCAGTATTTGACGGCGGCGTCCTCCAGTTGCCGTTCTATTTCTGATGTGTTGGTGCTCCGGGGGGAAGTGGTTGCTCTTCCCAAAGGGGTCGTGTTAGGGCTCAGGTGTCGGTAGCTCGAGGTGGGCCCCTTGGCGCCTGATTCTGCGCTGGTGTTTCCTCTGGGTCCTTCTCCTTCTGGTCGGCGCCGAGCTCGCTCATGCCTGTGGATGATTGTGGAGCCCATACTCATCGGTTTCTCGGGGGTGGCGTCGTCCCTTTCGCGGATCGCCTCGTCGATGGGGCGATGGGGGTAGCGGCTATCTCTGTTTGCCCACACTGGGTCACACGATTTGTGGGCGTGTCAGGTGGTGTCATTAGGCGTTGGGCGGCTCCTTCTCCTCCGGGGTTCATGGTGCAGGCTTCCTCCTCGTCGCTTTGTCGGGTCATCTTGGAGTGGGTTCACCTGGGCATGGTCGAAACGTCCTCGTCCCTCACGTGGGTTTCTCGCTTGTTCCTGTTTCCAAAACGGGAGTATGCGAATCTTCGGCTCATTCTGGACTAGTTCCTTCTGAACTGGATTCCTTGCCCCACCTTTCGAAGGACCACTCTGTCCCAGGTCCGACTCTTCTTGATCTGGGTGCTTGGATGGTGTCCCTGGACCTCAAGGACGCTGATTGGCACATTCCTATTCACCCTGGGTTTAGGGTTTGGTTAGATTTCGTGGTGGGGCTTTTTATGCGTCTCTATCCGGGTCGTGGTGACTCGTCTTTATTTATTAGGTGTTTGGGTGGTGGCCTACCTCGATAACTAGCTGGTTTCGGCTCCCAGCCCAAACCAGCCAGAGCAGGTCTGCTTGTCTGCTAGCCAGAGATTTGGTCCTTTCCCAGCTCAACGGGTTTGGGTTCCTGGTGAACTGGAGGAAATCCCATTTGGTTCCATCCCGGGTTCGGACTTGACTGGACCTGATCTGGAATTCTCGGACGGCTTCTGTGTCCCTACCTTCTAGGGCGTTGCTCCGGCTGTGGTCCCAGATCTCTCGTCAATTGATCGAGCAGCTGTGCGGGAGTTTGAACTTCGCTTTCTTTTTCGCTGGGTTGAGTTTGGCTCCGAGGCTGTTCTGGTTCCTTCAGAGCAGTCCCTTGCACCGCTCTCGCGATCGTTGGGTTCGTCTCCCAGGGGCCTTACGTCGGTGTGGCTTTCGCTGCTGAAGATTCGGGTAGCTCGGGGCTCTGTGATCCGGCTCCATATGGACTGTTCCCCGGTGGTTCATTGTCTGAACCGACTGGGGGGAGGGAGATTCACTTCGGTCCGCGGCTCTTTGAGGATGGTTGCATCGAGTGGCTCTTCTGCCGAATCCTTAGGGTTTAGCTCTCCGTGCGGTTTACATGCGGATGTCCGTTGGACATCTGGGAGGTGTCCAACGTCCAGGCGGATGGCCTGTCTCGGTTCATTCCTCTGTCCAGAGAGTGTACAGTCGACTATACTCCATCAGTTGGCTTTGCCGGACATTCAGGAGCCTGAACGTGGAACTCTTTGCCTCGGCTTGGTCTAAGCGCCTTCCGATATGTGGCGGCCTTCCCCAACTGCGAAGCATGTGATTCTCCTGTTTCCATGGTGGCCGGCCCAGCCTTGGTTTCAGGCGCTGCTTATTCAGTGTCTGCACTCTAAAAATTTTCTGCGGCTCCGCCTCTTTCAGCAGGTCGGGCCAGTGAAGTACCTTGCTGGTTTGCCCTATTCTTCTGCTCTCCGTGTTTGGTGTTTTTGACTCGAGTGTATCACCATTTATGGTGATCAGGTGGCTTAATTCTTTGATGGTGTCCCACCTGCGGTCTTCCTCTCGGCGACAGTATGGGGTTTCCAGGCATTCTTTTCGCCATTCCCTTTCTCTTCGTAGGTTGTCATTCATATCTGATCATGTTGTTTTGCTTCCTTTGCTTTTTTAGGACTGGCATCTTATGGTGAATACTGTCGCTTCTTATCGTTCGGCGCTGGTGGAGCCGCTTCAGCATGCGTTCGGGATAGATGTCACCTTTGCTCCGTTTCACAAGCTCTCTCGTGCTTTTTTTTTTACCTCCGGCCTGCTCATGCGAACGCCTGCTTGTGAACGTTCTGGGTCCTCTGCGGTTTTATGTGTGGCATTGGGCCGTCGGTTGCAGCCAGTTGTCCCGTCTTGAGGCATGAGGTGTTGCCGCCTCCTGGGTAACTCCCCTTTTTTTCCTTCTCTGTGGGTATTTAGCTTTAGGGGATGTCATGTTCACAGAAAATGGTACCATCCGTTTTCTATGTGTGGCGGAGCAGACGCCAGAGAGAAGGTAAACAAGAGCGTACAGGACGCCCGCCAAACTTGGAAGCAGCTAGTCATGTAATTGTGTATATACGTATTAAAGTCAGTAACCAAGTCATGACTTTACATCAACCCTACAAGCAAGACTTCCTCAGTAACACACAAACACCACATTGGCGACGAGGATGAACTGGGAACGCAGGTATTTTGTTCAACTTAAAACAAGGAAGGAGCATGCTGTCTCGCCCAGAGGAGGAAGGAGAAATCGTGCTGTGAGCACCATACCCGATGCTGTATGCTAATCAATGCTATGTGCTAATCAATGCTGTGTGCTAACCAATGCTATGTGCTAACCAATGCTATGTGCTAACCAATGCTATGTGCTACCCAAACTATATGCTGACAAGCTATTTACTGAGGAATTTGCGAGCCGATGCTGTGTACGAAACGACGCTTTCATATGTACAAACCCTGCTGTTTTGGTTACGAAACGACGCTTCGTGCTACAAAATTCTTCACGCTGTGAACAACTGCTGCCAACTGCTGTACCAACTGCTGTACCAACTGCTAACTACTGCTGTGCTGCTGTGAGTAGGAACAACACATGTACACAAGGGCTAGGTAAGAAGTCAGTTGCTGCTGTATTGTGCTCTGCTGTGAACTTTTTGCATTAAAATGCTTGTGTGCTTTGCAAAATTAAAGTAACTACAGTGAATTCTTGACTAACATATACAGTGCAGTAAGTGTTTAATATTCTGAGGCACATTTTAAGTGATAAGTTTACTTTTATACAGTAAAATTGGTAAATATACCTCAATTTCCTGCATTTGATCCTGACTGTGACCAGACAAACCTGTCACAGAGGTGGACCAAATGGCTTAGAAGGGTTGAAAATATGTTGATAGTTTCTGACATCAAAAGTGCTGAAAGAAAACGTGCCTTTCTACTTCATTATGCAGGTGATAGAGTTTGTGACATCTTTGACACACTGAAAGACACTGGTGGTGCCAAAGATTATGACACTGCCAAAGCCAAACTAACAGAGCATTTCAAACCAAGGCAAAATACTGCTATGGAAATTATGCATTTCAGGAGAGCAAAACAACTTTCTAATGAAACTGTAGATCAATACCACACACGTCTGCAGGGTTTAGCAGCCCATTGTGAGTTTGCTGATGTTGACAAAAAAATCAAACAGCAAATAATTGAATCATGCACATCTACACGTCTTCGTCGAAGAGCTCTAGAACTTGTTGATGATGAAAGTTCTCTTACCAAGATACTGGATATGGCTCGTCGAATGGAAGATGCTGCACGTGTTGCTCGTGTCATGGAGTGCAGTGCCAACAACGGTGCTGCCACTGTTACTAACAGTGATGAGGTACGTAACGTTCAGGGAGGACACCGTGATCAAAGAAGATACCATGCCAAAACTAACATTAAATTGAGCCGAGAGCCACGTCACAACTGGAGTCATGGAACAAGACTCAAGCAGTCACAACGACCCACATCAGAGGGTGTCAACAATAAATGTTACAATTGTGGAGGAGACTACCCACACCAAGATAATGTTTGTCCTGCTCAAGCTAAGAAGTGCTATGAGTGTGGAAAACTAGGTCTTTTGGTGCTATGTGTCGGCCTGCACTCAAGAAACCACAGTCAGTGAATAAAAGCACTGTACGAGGATCAGGTCATAGGGGTCAAGGTGGTAAACACAATATTGCACCTCATATCCAGAATGTTAATAATGTACAAGACAACATATCATTACAATCAGTCTCAGATGACAGTGAATGTGATTATACTTATGGAGTACAATCAATCACAGAATGGAATGATCTTCCAAACAACCCAGAGACTATAGTATACATTGCTGGTATTTGTCTCAAAGTTCTCATTGACACTGGATCAAACATTGACACCATTGCTGAGTGCCACTATGAGAAATTTAAAAAACAGTTCCCAAAGCTAGAAAACTACAATGGTAAAGCCACTGCCTATGCTTCAAAGGTAGCCTTGCCAGTGATTGGAACTTTCACTGCAGAGATTAAGTCAAAGAATGCAATGCTCATTACTACATTCCATGTTGTTAGGAATGTAAAGGACTCTCTACTCAGTTACAAGACTTCAACCAAATTGGGGCTACTTCAGCTTTCTAATGCTGTAGCAGTGGAGTCTGCAAACAATGTTGATTTTATTGTTGCTGAATTTTCTGATCGATTTAAATCCATAGGTTGTTATACTGATAGCAAAGTACATCTGCATATCAACCCAGATGTAATTCCAGTTGCCCAACCACATCGCCGACAACCATTCCATACTCGCAAGAAAGTCGATGCAGAACTGGATAGGCTGATAGAACTAGATATCACTGAACCAGTAACAGGCCGAACACCATGGGTAAGCCCAATTGTCACTCCACCAAAGCCGAAGAATCCAGATGAGATACGCATTTGTGTGGACATGCATGTTCCCAACGAAGGCAATAATGCGTGAACGCCATCCTACACCCACTGTCGATGAATGGTGCTACCGCTTGAATGGTGCAACTGTATTCAGCAAGTTAGATTTAAACAAGGGCTATCATCAACTTGAACTTGATGATGAGAGTCGATGCATCACAACGTTTACGACACATCGAGGTCTGTATAGGTACAAGCGCCTGAGTTTTGGTACTAACAGTGCTGCCGAGGTATTCCAGCACATCATCAGCCAGGTATTGCAAGATATACCTAATGCTGACAACATGTCTGATGACATCATTGTTTATGGCCGTACCCAAGCTGAACACGACAAAGCTCTTCGTGCAACATGGCAACGCTTACGAGAAAAGAATCAGACGTTAAGCCGAGCAAAGTGTGAGTTCAATCAACGTAAAATTGAATTCTTTGGACATGTACTTAGTGACAAAGGTCTGTCTCCAGATCCTAAGAAAGTTGCAGATATCAAGAATGCTGCACCTCCTTCAACGTCCACTGAAGTACATAGTTTTCTGGGAATGGCAAACTACTGTTCTCGCTTCATTCCAGATTTTGCTACCATTACGAAGCCTCTACGTGAGCTCCTGAAGAAAAATGCATCATGGTACTGGAGCGATATCGAGCAAAATGCATTTGATGCTGTGAAAGATGCACTAGTAGAGAATGCGACTGCTGCGTACTTTGATCCATCAATGAACACCGAGTTAACAGTGGATGCTAGTCCTGTTGGTTTAGGTGCTGTTTTAGCCCAACACAAACCTGGTCAACCAGATTCCAGAGTAGTAATTGCTTACGCCAGCCGTTCTCTCACAGATGTTGAGCAACGATACAGTCAGACAGAGAAGGAAGCTCTTGCTCTTGTATGGGGCTGTGAACACTTCAATGTGTATCTGCTTGGTGCACCCTTCACCACGATAGTCACTGACCACAAACCGTTGGAGACCATCTTCAATAATCCAAAGTCCAAACCACCAGCTCGCATTGAGAGATGGGCTCTTCGTCTGCAACCATACAACTTTACGGTGAAGTACAAGCCGGGTGCAGGCAATCCCGCTGATTTCATCAGTCGACATCCTGCCAACAGTTTCACCGTCACCAAGCATCAGCAAGTTGCCGAGGAATATGTACACTCTGTAACCTGTGATGCAGTCCCTAAGGCTCTCACTCTTGATGAAATACGTACTGCAACCCTAGAGGACCCAACTCTGCAAGCAACTGTGGATGTATTGACTAAGAAAAAGTTTCCACGCATCCCACCCTCAGGAGTTGACCAAGATGCATTCAAAGCACTCGAACGCATCCAGACAGAATTAAGTGTTACGCAACAACGCGACACCGTGCTGCGAGGTACTCGTATCGTTATTCCAGCTGTTCTCCAGCAACGTGCTCTGAAGCTTGCACATCAAGGACACCAAGGTCTTGTTAGGACCAAACAGCTGCTACGAGAAAAGGTGTGGTTTCCTGGCATTGATCGTCAAGCAAAGGATATGCATGATGCCTGTGTCCCTTGCCAAGCTGCAGTGGATACTTCAAGACCAACACCTCTACAACCTTCACCACTACCTGCTGCACCATGGACGGAAATATCGATGGACTTCTGCGGACCGCTACCAACTGGAGAGTACTTGATGGTAGTCATTGATGATCACTCACATTATCCAGAAGTAGAAATCATCACTTCCACATCTGCAAAGGCCGTCATCCCGAAACTCGACAAGATCTTTTCAAACTTTGGCATTCCTGAAGTTGTCAAGACGGACAATGGACCGCCATTCAATGGACAAGACTTCGTCAACTTTGCTGAGCATATTGGATTCAAACACCGCCGTGTGATGCCACTACATCCTCAAGCAAATGGAGAAGTCGAGAGATTCATGCAACCTCTCATGAAAGCGGTACGCTGTGCTCATGCCGAAGGACGATCCTGGAAACAAGCTATGTATGCTTTTCTCAGGAACTACCGTGCAACACCACATGGAACACTGGGCAAGTCGCCTGGCGAACTCTTATTTGAGCTTCCTATGAGAATTGCACTACCCGTCATGCCAGCCGAGGTAACGGATAAACGTCTCGCTCAGAAGGATGCACTAGCCAAGGGGAAAATGAAAATTGCTCATGATCAACGTGCAAAGGAACAATTCATAAAGGTTGGAGATACTGTTCTCGTTAAAAATAAAAAAGAGGGAAAGCTAGATATGCCGTATGATACAAAACCATATAAAGTGATGAGTGTAAAAGGAACTATGGTAACAGCGAGTAATAGAGATCATAATATAACACGTAATATGGTCTATTTCAAAGTGATTCCAACTAGTGTAGAAAATGATGAAGTGCAAAGTCGTGCAAAAGAAAAAGAAAAAATGAGTTATAACTCAATAAACAATTCATCAAGGGATATTATTGTATTTGGGGACTCTCGTCCTAAACGTCATGTTAAACGCCCTACACGATTTGATGATTAATTGTGTTCCTATGTAATGCAAAGTATTTGCTTATTATGCTAAACTAAATTTAATATTGTTTGAATAATGCAGAAATCTCATTCAATATTTTGTAACTTTGTATTACAGTTTCTTTCATGTTTGTTTATCATTGCATATGTATTTTTAACATTGAAATCCTTTGTGGTAAAGATTAAGTTGTTTAAATTCTTTGTGTGCTTAATTAATGTTAAATGTATGCAATATCTCTTGATATGTTAATAACTTACTTTGTGTCAATAACTTTGCTTTGTGCTACAAGCATGGTAGACATCCTGTATTCATTCTTTTTAAAGAAAAGGAGGGATGTCATGTTCACAGAAAATGGTACCATCCGTTTTCTATGTGTGGCGGAGCAGACGCCAGAGAGTGAAGGTAAACAGAGCGTACGGGACGCCCGCCAAACTTGGTAGCTACTAGTCATGTAATTGTGTATATATGTATTAAAGTCAGTAACCAAGTCATGACTTTATATCACCCTACAATCAAGACTTCCTCAGTAACACACAAACACCACAGGGGATAGTAGGGGAGCCGTAGGGGATACCCCCAGAAAATCGGCATTGAATGTAATGAAACGTCGTTTTCTTGGTTGAGCCCCATAGGCTCCATGACACCCTCTCTCCGTACGGTCGGCGGTTTTGTTGTCTGTATCTAAACTCCTGGTGTGAGCGCACAACCTGTCCTCGCTATAAAAAAAAAAAATGTTGTATTTTTCCAGTCCCACTTCTAGTGTGAAATTTACGTACTATTTTTCATCCTGTTCGAATATCATAGATCAGCTACATCATATTGAAGGCTCGTATTTAGTTTTGAGTAATCCTGGTAGTTATAAGTATATTATAAAAATTGTTCAATGAATTACCAGTAAATATTTCAATTGGCGTAAATTTATGATATATATACAATAGGATATGCTCTGTACAAATTGAAGAAAATGGATCCTACATTATGTGATATAGAAAACAGATATGGTAGGGTACACTACACTACCGCCCACATATAGCTTATGGAGTCCACTCCAGTGCACCGGATGGGTTTTGAGGCGAGTATTGTCCACAAGATAGGTTCGGGATCCATTACCGCCCACAGGATAGGCATGTACACCTTAAGCGAGCTACAATTAGCCTTAATCCGCCTACCTCTTGGCAAGGTACCTGGAGAGGATGGAATTCCATATGAACTTATCGACTGCACATAGTACTCTTCTAAATTATTGCAACCTATGCTGGACTCACGGAAATATTCCCTCACAATGGCAGACCAGTATTATTCTTCCTTTCCTTAAACCAGGAAAAGACCCATCCCATCCTGCGTCATACAGACCTATTTCTCTACTATCATCCCTCAGTAAAGTCATGGAAAGACTAGTACATACTCGCCTCCAATGGTACCTTGAGTATAATAATATTATACCGTCACTCCAAGCTGGATTTCGACCGCATTGCTCCACACTTGATCAAATACTCTGCCTTGAACATGAAATCCTTACCTCCCTCAGTTTGTTTGTTAGTTTAGTTCATTTATTATGCACCACATACCCATCTTTTATGGGCGGTAGGGGAAAGGGTTACAGAGGCACATAATGGGCTCAGGGACTGAACCCCACAATTCATTTAGCTAAGCAAGTTACAATCTTGATGAGCTAGTTACAAAATTCAATATAAGTCGTCACATCAACAATGGGTTCGAGATCGACCACAAGTACAGTTTCTAAATTAAGCAACTGACATATGTAGAGAGCTAGTGTCACAACTGATATGTTTGTCCTGCACACTGCCTCCCCCCCCCCATCCAGTGGGCAGCGGTGGATAGGTTACAATCACTTAGTTACTACCTACATTTAGCAAACTGGGGATATTTGGCTAAAATTTCTGGTAGCAGATCATTTTTTTTTTGAGATATATACAAGAGTTGTTACATTCTTGTACAGCCACTAGTACGCGTAGCGTTTCGGGCAGGTCCCTGGAATACGATCCCTGCCGCGAAGAATCGTTGTTAGAACCAAGTACATATTTTACTGTTGCGTTAAACAGAGGCTACAGTTAAGGATTTGCGCCCAGTAAATCCTCCCCGGCCAGGATATGAACCCATGACAAAGCGCCCGCGGAACGCCAGGCGAGTGTCTTACCACTACACCACGGAGACTGCTATCTTCCATCGAAGATACCAGTCTTCGATGAGAAGAAATGAAATATTTACACATCGTTGGAACATTGGTTATATAATTGTCTCTAAATTCACGTATCTTTTTGCACTCCATCACATAGTGATGGAGGGTGTGCGAATAATTTTGTTGACACAATTTACATTTGGTCAGGTCTACATCGGCAGATAATGAAAATTCCCAGAGATACTTGTAACCGAGTCTAAGCCGAGCAGTAGGAATATCTAGAAATCTGTTGATTTTATTGGATGATCCATAGATGTGTGGCTCCTCTTGCATGATAGTATGATGATAGATGGAATTACTGGTGTCAATTTCACTTTGCCTCAGATCTACAAGATCTTGTTGAAGTTCTCGGTGTACTGCTGCTCTCAGATTGCTCATTGACAATCCAAGGTTACACTCAACGGCTCCTTTAAAGGCAGATTCTTTGGCTAACTTGTCAGCTCTATCATGCATTCAGAGGCCAACATGAGATGGAGACCACATGAAATGGACTCTGTTACCATCCTTAATAATTTTGTTGTATTTGTGCTATCTTCGGAAACGAGCATGTTACAGTTATGTCTTAAAGAGTTGAGAGCATTTAAGGATGATAAGGAGTCACTTACAATTAATGTATCAAGTTTGGAGACTTGTACACATTTCAGTGCAAGGAGCAAGGCAAATAGTTCAGTCTGAAGGGTAGAGGCCCAGTTGTTTATACAGACTCCCCACTCAAAGTATAGGCCATCGCCCATTGTCAGGACAACTGCACTTCCAGCTGCACCTGTGGTGCGGTGTAGGAAGTGTATATGATTTGAGAGAGAGAATGCTCTGTGGACAGAGCATCAATATGGTTCAAGGCGTTGAACTTTGCCTCAAGACGAAGCTTGGGCTTATCTCTAATTTGCTTCTTGAGTGGAAAGGAAGGGATTAAAACTGGAAAGGGTGTAACCTCCCACGGTGCAGGAAAGTGCCGTTGTTGTTGCTCTTGGTACAAATTATGAACCTGATACATTCTGAGTTGAGTTCCAGTTTTTGTTATCCATTTGGAACAATGCTGATCTTCAATAAAGAAATTCTGGAGGGCTTCTGTGCAAGGGTTAGGATGAGTTAGTCTAAGCATTTTTATACAAATTTGACAGTTAATTTCAGTAACACGATCAACAACGTTCGGAATCTTAAGTTCCTTTCTCATATTAAGTATCTTTGTGGTACGAGGGCACCCAAGGATTGCCCTCAAGGCTTCGTTCTGCAGTTTTTCAAGCCCTCCAAGCTTTCTTTCAGGTATCAAAACAAGCAGAGGTGCAGCATAATCCACTAAAGATCTGTTGTATGCAAGGTACATCATTTTGACAATTCTGACATTGGCACCATAGCCTGAGTGACAACCTGCAACAGCCTTGAGAGCTCGGAGCCTCTCCTTATACTGACGACAGTCTGAATACAACAAGACTATACAGTGGCACCTCAAGGCCAAGGTATTTGAATCTGTTTGCATAGTCAAGTTGGGAGCCATCAGACACTTGCATCTTGCGAACAGCTCCTCCCTGCCTGGGTGGGCGCCGATTTAGTATCTTTGTTTTCTCCGCTGAGATAATTAAGCCTAGGTCCTGACATGAGTCTAATACAGAGTTAAGAGTGTTTAGCGTGTTAGCATACCCAGTGGTGTGTATCATTATAGCATCAGCATAGCTAATGATGTGGACGTTGGGTTTGCTCGGTACAGAGTTTAACAGCGTGTCTATTAAGATATTAAATAAGGTAGGACTGAGAAGCAGTAAATTTTGTATTGTTCTCAACCTAGACTTCAAAGGAGCTTTTGATAGCATTCCTCATACTTGCCTCCTCGCAAAGTTTGCACGTTTAGGCGTACAGGGACGATTTCTTTTATGGTTACAGTCCTATCTTACGAACAGGACCTCTAAAGTCTATATACAAGGTGAGTTTTCCGAGGGCATCCCAATACAAACGGGTGTCCCACAAGGCTCCATACTAAGCCCAATCTTTTTTGCTGCATTCTTAGTAGATTTGCCTAACATCCATCCTGTTTACCTCTCAGCGTACGCCGACGACTTAACATTGTATTATTCAGACAATGTCTTACCTAATACAGTCTCAACAATGCAAACAGCACTTGACCACATCATAGATTGGACACAACAATGGGGCCTTCAAGTTAGTACTACGAAGAACTATTATAAAATTTTCAATAAAAAAAGACTTGCTCGTCTACCCAGCCTCACAATACACAACACTCCCATCCAACACGTACGAGAACATATATACCTTGGCATGCACTTAGACTCGCCCTCACTTACCTGGAAAGCACACACATTCAACACCTTAAACAGACGACACAACCCCGACTTGCCATATTTAAAGCCCTCACTGGCACCACCTTCGGAGCCTACCATAAAATCCTGCTCCGTTTCTATACAACCTACATTCGCAGCCAACTAGACTATTGTTGCCATGCATATGCGTCGGCTGAGCCTACTAACCCACAGAGCCTAGAGGTCATCTAAAACAATGCCATGCGACTTATATGTGGCGCAATGCGTTCCACTCCAATCCTCGGACTTTACGGGAAAACGGGCCTCACAAGCTTAATTAACCACCAGCCAGACATAATGTGTGCCAACTATCTGTCACTCTGTCCCACTGCTCACCAGACACACCCATACAGATAAAAAATTAGCCCAACAGTTAATCCACATAACCCCGGCTCCCCAACCATTCACTCACAACCTTTCCTCACACGGGCTACAAATAACCTCAATATAGACCTGTCCCCACCATTCCACCTTGGCTTTATACAACTCCTAATACAGCAATACAACTAGAAGACAACATTCCAAAGTCTGCACCAAACTCAGCCATAGCCTCAGTCTTTGTCTCAACAATGAAAAATTGCTACCTAAATACCACAGCGATTTATACAGATGGATCTCGCATCATCATGAACAACGTACCCTCGGTCACTAGCGCTGTATGGATACCGGAATACCATCTCAAGCAGGGATGGCGGTTACCAAACCAACTATCTGTTTTCACAGCTGAATTATATGCCTTATATCAAGCTCTCCAAATAATCACAACATTACCAATCGGGACATATACAATCTGCAGTGACTCCAAGAATGCGATTCAAGCAATTACGTACTCTTCAATAACGTGCAAGGAGTTTGTTTACCCATGTCTTCAACTTCTTCATGAACATCGATTTAACGGTTATGATACCTCTATCCAATGGGTCCCAGCGCATTTTGGTATTCTCCATAATGAACTAGTATTTTTTTCGGTCCTGCCGGAAACGCTTTGCGTAATAGTGGCTTTAGGCATTGTATGTACTAGCTCTATCTATAAAGCCAACAAACTTTGTAAAATCTCTGTATGTATGTACCTTACCTAAATAAAAATTATTATTATTATTATTATTATTATAGTAGATCAACTAGCCAAAGCAATGCACCACAAGCCTCACATTACCCGTCATCAAATTCCCTATGTTGCACGTAAAGGAGCCTTCAAAAATACCAACACCCAAGATTTTGCGAGCATGAAAACGTCATGCTCAAACATCATGCTCAACGTCTCACCCAAAGGTGAGCATGAAAACGTCATGCTCACCTTTGTACTATGGGTCCATTAAAAAAAAATGCGAAACTTGGAAACATGTCAGATATAAATGTAGAGAAATTGATATAACGATGACCAGATTAAGGCTGGGACACACCAAACTGGCTGCACACAGCTCTAAGTACAGAACAGACATCAAGGAACTCTGCATCCACTGTCAGGTGCCTGAAACAGTCGAACACTATCTCCTGCAGTGCATCCAACATCATGGTGCCAGAGTAAATTTCAAACAAGTACTTATCTCACTTAAAATACCCTTTACCATCGAGCATATATTAGGAGGTGACCACTCATTACAGGAAAAATACCAAATAGTCAAAGCACTGGCTAAATATCTCCAGTCGACCAACAAATTGGGTCACATCTGACCCGCGCCACATTTATACCTGGCGCCACCAACAGCAATACTGAAAACAACTGCCTCGTCACAACACCAAGGATCAGCTGACGCCATAAACACAACACACCGCCCTACGGTGCGGCAAGTCTCCCTCTAACATACACCTCTGTTCTAGTCGCTGCTCCTCTGTCTACACCACAACGCAACAAGCACTTTTGAAACTCTTATCATCCTCAACATAAACGCCCGAAACGCTACACGTACTAGTGGCTGTACAAGAATGTAACAACTCTTGTATATATCTAAAAAAAAAAGCTTCTCCCAACATCTGTACTGGTGCAGTCATCGAGCAACCCGTTCTCGCACTTTTTTACAGTCAATATTGACTTATTAAATACGTGCATATGTGACATAATAAACATACTAGTTTACCTTGAAAAGCTTCATAGAAAACACCGACCTTACCTAACTTTCTTAGTATGTTAAGATAAGCATCTTATTGCTTCTTATTTACAATTATTACTTAACCTATCAACGGTATAGGTTAAGTAATAATTGTAATTACGAAGCAATAAGATGCTTATCTTAACTTACTAAGAAGGTTATGTAAGGTCGATGTTTTCTATGAAGCTTTTCAAGGTAAACTAGTAAGTTTAGTATGTCACATATGCACGTATTTAATAAGTCAATATTGACTGTAAGAAAGTGCGAGAACGGGTTGCATCGAGAGGACCAACCCTTCATGAAAACTGCACCTACTATCAAGAAGAAGTAGATAGGCATGGGGTTCCCTACCGCCCACAGGATGCGTATGGGTTCCACTACCACTCACAGGATGGGTATATATCATCTTGTGATATATAATAATAATAAATATAATATAATAATAAATATAATATAAGAATAAATATAATATAATAATAATATATATAATAATATAAATAAATAAATAAATAAATATGGTCCACTACCCCTCACAGGATGGGAATATTTGGTCCACTACCACCCACAGGATCGGTGAGGGGTCCACAACCGCCGACAGGATGCGTATATAATGATAATAATAATAATAATAATAATAATAATAATAATAATAATAATAATAATAATAATAATAATAATTATAATATTTTATTCAGGAAAAATACATACATAGATACAGAGTTACAAACATACTGTTGGATATATAGATAGAGTTAGCACGTACAATACCTAAAGCCACTAATACGCATAGCGTTTCCGGCAAGGTGTGGGGGGGGGGGAAAACACTTAGACTAAAACTTAATAGTAATTGGGAGTGAAATATAAATTGTTTTAAAGAAAAGGAATAAAACAAAAAGAAAAATAAGGGGGAACATGGCAAAAATCAGCAGTTGTACAAGTTAGTCAACAAGTAGCATTGTTTAGAATAACAAGACATGGGGTTGACATTTAGGGGTAAGGTAGGTTACCTGGAGTTTACTAGGTAGTACTTAATTCTACTTTTAAACTGGTTGAGAGAGATACAGCCTTTAACATGATTAGGGAGGTCATTCCAGATTTTAGATCCCTTAAGTTGTACAGCATTTCTAGTTTGGTAAAGTAGCACTCTTGAAATATCAAATAGGTATTTGTTTCTGGTGTGATGCCCAAGGGTTCTGTTACAACCTTCTAGGAAACTTTTAAGGTCAGGATTGACATTGCAGTTCAGACTTTAAAATATATAGAGTACACATAAATGGATGTGCAGTGACTTAATATTTAATATATTTAAGGATTTGAGTAAGAGTACTGAGTGATGTCTGGGGCCAGAGTTACATATTGTTCTAACAGCAGCATTGTGTTGAATAATTAGAGGACGTAAATGATTTTGTGTAGTAGAACCCCGAGCACAAATGCCATAATTGAGCTAAGGATTGATGAGCGAGTAATAGAGCGTCACCAGGGCAGGGCGAGGTACATAATATCTGATCTTAGAAAGAATACCAACAGTTTTAGAATCCTGTTTATGGTGATCTTCTTTGATGGTGTCCCACCTGCGGTCTTCCTCTCGTCGACAGTATGATGTTTCCTTGCATTCTTTCCCCATTTCCTTTCTCTTCGTTTTTTGTCATCCATTTCTGATCATGTTGTTTTGTTTTCTTAGCTTTTTTAGGACCGGCATCTTATTACGAATACTGTCGCTTCTTATCGTGCGACGTTGGCGGAGCCGCTTCAGCTTTTCTATTCAATCCCTGACCGTTCAGTCCCCGACCGTCCAAGTGGATGGGCACCATTCCTTCCCTCCATCCTACCTCAAATCCTTATCCTAACCCCCCTTCCAAGTGCTATATAGTCGTAATGGCTTGGCACTTTTTTCCCTGATAATTCCCTCCCGCCCTCCCTCCCTGGAAATTCAGCTTGTTATCGATGAGAACACTGAGGAATTTGCCATCTACTCTATTACTAGTTTGGATATTGTTTATTCTTAGATTAATTTGATTTGAGGACTTATTACCAAAATAATATAGAACGTTTTGTCAATGTTAGGGTGAGGTTGTTAGCAGTTAGCCAAAGATGGACTTTACTTAGTTCAGTATTCACTGTGACATTTAGAACAAGATTGTCAGGACTGGAGAAAATGAAGAGTGGGTCATCAGCAAATAGAACTGGTTTGAGGTGTTGAGAGGCATGTGGATGGTCATTAATGTATATGAGAAAGAGGAGAGGGCCAAGTATGCTGCCCTGAGGAACAGCAATGTTGATGGGTAGGGTGGGAGAAATGGAATTATTCCCAGAAACATACTGGAGCCTGTCTGTAAGGTAAGACTGAAGATATTGCAGGGAGTGACCTCTAACTCCATAATGATGCAATTGAAGAAGGTTTCGATGGTTGACAGTGTCAAAAACCTTACGTAGATTAACAAATAACCCAACAGGGAACTCATTTTTATCAAGAGCTGCATGTATCAAGTTAATTATACTAATAAGAGCATCGTTGATGATTTTTTTGGGTCTGATGCCATATTGGCAAGAGGTAAGTATATTGTGTTTGGCTAGATAAGAGTAAAGCTGCTTGAAGATTAGTTTTAAAATATTTTTGACAAGTTTGGCAGAAATGATATAGGTCTGAAGTTGTTAACATCAGTGAGATCACCACCTTTATGGACTGGGGTTACTCTCGCTTTTTTTTTTAGAATATCTGGAAAGGTTTGGAGTGCAAGTGACTTGTTGTAGATCAATGCAATGGCAGGAGCTAAAGATCTGGAGTTTTTTTTTTGTAAATTAGAGTTGGTATCTCCGCAAGGGCACTAGACTTTGTTTAAGGGAAAGGATTATCTCATTAACATCAGTGGAATTAGCAGGCGTTAGATACAAAGATTCTGGATAGTTACCTGTAAGGTAGTCCTTGACATTAGTACTGGAGTATGAAATATCATTAGCAAGGGATGTCCCAATAGCTGAAAAGAACCTATTGAATTCAATAGCAGTATCAGAGACTGAAAGCAAACCGTCGCTATTCGATATGAGCATTGTTTTTTTATTTAAAATGTTTTGTGATCCCAATATTTGAGAAATAGTACTCCATGTTTTCTTAATGATGCCCTTAATTTGGGTGAATTTATTTTCGTAGTATTTTATTTTGGCTCTCCTAATTATTTTAGACAGCAATGATGAGTAAATCTTTGAAAATTCTTTGGAGACTGTTCCTAACCTATACTTCTTCTCAAGGTCATGTTTTTTATTAATAGACTTAAGTATCCCCTTTGTAAGCTATGGATTGTTTAGCCTTTTAGTTCTGAGTTGTTTTATTAACATAGGACAGTGGGTGTTATAAAGGCTGAGAGTTTTCTGAAGAAATGTTTGCACTGCTAGGTTGATGTTCCCTATGTTACCTAATTCGGTCTTCCAGTTGATATTAGTAGCAGCAGTAGCAATAAAATTTCCTATGAAAGTTTCATTGTGCAGCCTAAAGCTTATCTTCCTTGCGTCTAGAGGTGGTTTGTTAACGCTAGTTAGGAGAAATGTGGGATAATGGTCTGTGGTTCTATCAATGATTATCCCTGAAGTAAGTGGAGAGGTTATTTTAGTCCTGATGTGGTCAAGAGCAGAGGCAGTACCATCAGTGATTCTAGTAGGTCTAGTGATTAAGGGTATGAGGAAGCTGGAATTCATACAGTTGAGGAAACTAGCAGCAGGAGGGTTATCAGGTTTGTAGAGGTTAACATTTAAGTCCCCAGAAATTATTAAGTGTTTTTTGTTCAGTCTGTTCTCTAGTATTAGATTTCTAAGGTTAGAGTTGAATTCAGACACATCAGTGTTAGGAATTCTGTAAACTGCTCCCACAGTCAGGACATCCTTGTCACCCTTGACCCTGAAGCAGGCAAAGATATACTCTCCACATGGTTCTCTAGTTTTAATTACTTTTAAGCATATCAGTTCTTGGTGGAAGTAAAGAGCAGTACCACAACCTCTCTGAATAGGGCGACAGTTGTGAATTGTTGAGTAGTTTGGTATGTTGTAGAGTTGTGTAGTATCTTCTTTTAACCACGTTTCAATAAGCACAATAAAAGAGAATTTGTTGTCAACTGTTTGAATTAGGGCATTAACATCATCAAAGTGTTTACTTAGAGATCTTACATTCAAGTTAATTACAGAAACATTGCGATTATGTGTTAAAACATTGTTTAAATCATGTGCTGTATAATACTTGCAATTTTGGTTATTAAAAAGATGATTGTCATAAATACTTTATAATGCTGTATAATATCATGTGCTGTATAATACCTGCAATTTTGATCATTAAAGTGATGATTGTCATAGATACTAGATAGAAGGTTTTGTTCTGGGTTTATACTAGGTTTGCATAAGGGGCTGTTTGACGGAAAAAGGCAAAAAAAAAAAAATATATAAAAGATCTAGATATAACAAATATACAAACCTATACAGAAAATGAGGTAGACTGCTAAATTTAAGGTACTCTCAGGCATAAAGATCTAGATATAAAAAATATATACAAAACTATACAAAAAATTAGGTAGATTGCTTTAAGGTACTCTCAGGTACACTAAATGATAATAAATTGTACTTGGAGACACAGGGAAGGCCAGGGGTACAATGGAGCAAGGGGAAGTATGGAGAGGCTAGGCAAGCTAGGTACCATAAATAAAAAAAACAAGGTTTGATTATTATTCAATAAATTGAATAATAATCATAAAGAAAAAAATAATCTTAATGAAATTAACTAAAATTAGCTTGTTTACTATCTTATAATTAAATGTGAACCAAAGAAAATAAGAAAAAAGGACTCATTTAATTAATTCCAATAAATGATTACTATAATCAAATTCCAATTTAATTTAAATATCACAGGGTAACAAAGAAACCTAGGTTACCTGGGTTTGGTGACAAGGGGGTTAATTAAGATAAGTCATTGATGGGGTTAATCAGGTGAGACAAACCATATTGGATGAGGAATGTGTTGAGATTATCCTTATTTGCAATTGTAAACATTTCACCTGCAGAAGTTTTCCTCACTTTTATCACGCCATCTCTAACAAAGCCCTGATGTATCACACCTCGGTTTTGATTCCAGATTTGACGCAGACGATAGAGGACTTTCTGTCTTTTTCTAGTCTAGCACTCGTTTACGTAAATCCCCTTTCGTGAGGATACTGCTGACTGGACAAGATAGGATTTTATTGACTGGGTAGCTAGCTTGAGGCGAATTTTTCTCTGGTTTTGACCTGATGGATTTTTGTTCCTACTCTGTAGGCAGCAATTATGTCAGATTTGTTGACCTCAACGAGCAATTTGACTTTTATGAAAGCATGTACAATGTCAATACACTTCTCACCTTCACTTTCCACTTGGATGTCTGGGGATGACACAATAACAGAGTCAAGCTGCTTTTGCTGTTTTTTTCATCCTGGGAGATAGAATGTTTGAAGGTTAAGGTACTGATACATACATTCATTTTGTTGATAGCTTCCTTTTGTTTGTTTTTTTATGGATTCTTTAGTTTTCAGACGCTTATATATGTTCTACTACCACCCACAGTAGGAGTATGGGAATCCACTTCCACCAACAGGATGAGCATATGATTCACTACCTTCCACTGGATGAGTATGAGGTCCGCTACCATGCGAAGGATGGGTATGCGGTCCACTACTGCCTACAGGATAGGTATGGGGTCCACTACCATCTAGAGGACTGATATGGGGTTAACTACTATCCACAGGATGAGTATGGGATCCATTACCACCCACGGGATGGGAATGGGGGGGACCACTATCATCCACAGGATGGATATAGGGTCCACTACTGCCTACAGGATGGGTATGATGTCCACTACCATCCACAGGATGGGCATGGGGTCCACTACCATTCAAAGGATGAGCATGGGGTCCACTGCCACCTGAAGGCTGGATATGTGGTCCAGTACTGCCTACATGAGGGATATGGGGTCTTCTGCCGCCGACAGGATGATTATGGGGTCCACTGCCGCTCACAGGATGAGTATGGGGTCCACTACCGCCCACGGGATGGTGTGTGGAGCACAATCATCAACAGGATGGGTATAGGGTCCATTACTGCCTACAGGATGGGTATGGGGTCCACTTCCACCCACAGAATTGGAATGGGGTCCTCAAGTATGGACTCTAGATGCAGATGTACTTAAAACTTGAGAGTCCATTAACAATGCTGAAATATTGCAACACAAATATAACTATAGTAGCTAATGTTACTGTGAAAATATATAAGTGAGTAAATTAAATATCAATTGATAATTAACAAAGTTAACAATTTATGAACAATGGTCCGTCCAATGGACCAATTTTAAGTGCCAGGTTTATACAATTTTGTGAATATTGAGAGTCTAGGTAATAACATAATTTGATAAATCATAAATATTGTAAGTTAGGAATCTGATGAATGTGTGTGTGTGTGTGTGTGCGTGTGTGTGTGTGTGTGTGTGTGTGTGTGTGTGTGTGTGTGTACTCACCTAATTGTACTCACCTAATTGTGCTTGCGGGGGTTGAGCTCTGGCTCTTTGGTCCCGCCTGTCAACCGTCAATCAACTGGTGTACAGATTCCTGAGCCTATTGGGCTCTATCATATCTTCATTTGAAACTGTGTATGGAGTCAGCCTCCACCACATCACTTCCTAATACATTCCATTTACTAACTACTCTGACACTGAAAAAGTTCTTTCTAACGTCTCTGTGGCTCATTTGGGTACTCAGCTTCCACCTGTGTCCCCTTGTTCGCGTCCCACCAGTGTTGAATAGTTCATCCTTGTTTACCCGGTCGATTCCCCTGAGGATTTTGTAGGTTGTGATCATGTCCCCCCTTACTCTTCTGTCTTCCAGTGTCGTAAGGTGCATTTCCCGCAGCCTTTCCTCATAACTCATGCCTCTTAGTTCTGGGACTAGTCTAGTAGCATACCTTTGGACTTTTTCCAGCTTCGTCTTGTGCTTGACAAGGTACGGGCTCCATGCTGGGGCCGCATACTCCAGGATTGGTCTTACATATGTGGTGTACAAGATTCTGAATGATTCCTTACACAGGTTCCTGAACGCCGTTCTGATGTTAGCCAGCCTCGCATATGCCGCAGACGTTATTCTCTTTATGTGGGCTTCAGGAGACAGGTTTGGTGTGATATCAACTCCTAGATCTTTCTCTCTGTCTGTTTCATTAAGTACTTCATCTCCTATTCTGTATCCTGTGCCTGGCCTCCTGTTTCCACTGCCTAGTTTCATTACTTTGCATTTACTCGGGTTGAACTTCAACAGCCATTTGTTGGACCATTCACTCAGTCTATCCAGGTCATCTTGTAGCCTCCTACTATCATCCTCTGTTTCAATCCTCCTCATAATTTTTGCATCGTCGGCAAACATTGAGAGGAACGAATCTATTCCCTCTGGGAGATCATTTACATATACCAGAAACAGTATAGGTCCAAGGACTGACCCCTGCGGGACTCCACTTGTGACGTCTCGCCAATCTGAGACCTCACCCCTCACACAGACTCGTTGTCTCCTGTTGCTTAGGTACTCCTCTATCCACCGGAGTACCTTCCCTCTCACTCCAGCATGCATCTCCAACTTTCGCACTAGCCTCTTGTGTGGCACTGTATCAAAGGCTTTCTGACAATCCAAAAATATGCAGTCTGCCCACCCTTCTCTTTCTTGCCTTATTTTTGTTGCCTGGTCGTAGAATTCAAGTAACCCTGTGAGGCAGGACCTGCCATCCCTGAACCCATGTTGATGCTGTGTTACAAAGTTCCTTCGCTCCAGATGTTCCACTAGTTTTTTTCGCACAATCTTCTCCATCAGCTTGCATGGTATGCAGGTTAGGGACACTGGCCTGTAGTTCAGTGCCTCCTGTCTATCCCCTTTTGTGTGCGTGTGTGTGTGTGTGCGTGTGTGTGTGTGTGTGTGTGTGTGTGTGTGTGTGTGAGTGTGTGTGTGTGTGTGTGTGTACTCACCTAATTGTACTCACCTAATTGTGCTTGCGGGGGTTGAGCTCTGGCTCTTTGGTCCCGCCTCTCAACCGTCAATCAACTGGTGTACAGATTCCTGAGCCTATTGGGCTCTATCATATCTACATTTGGAACTGTGTATGGAGTCAGCCTCCACCACATCACTTCCTAATGCATTCCATTTACTAACTACTCTGACACTGAAAAAGTTCTTTCTAACGTCTCTGTGGCTCATTTGGGTACTCAGCTTCCACCTGTGTCCCCTTGTTCGCGTCCCACCAGTGTTGAATAGTTCATCCTTGTTTACCCGGTCGATTCCCCTGAGGATTTTGTAGGTTGTGATCATGTCCCCCCTTACTCTTCTGTCTTCCAGTGTCGTGAGGTGCATTTCCCGCAGCCTTTCCTCATAACTCATGCCTCTTAGTTCTGGGACTAGTCTAGTAGCATACCTTTGGACTTTTTCCAGCTTCGTCTTGTGCTTGACAAGGTACGGGCTCCATGCTGGGGCCGCATACTCCAGGATTGGTCTTACATATGTGGTGTACAAGATTCTGAATGATTCCTTACACAGGTTCCTGAACGCCGTTCTGATGTTAGCCAGCCTCGCATATGCCGCAGACGTTATTCTCTTTATGTGGGCTTCAGGAGACAGGTTTGGTGTGATATCAACTCCTAGATCTTTCTCTCTGTCTGTTTCATTAAGTACTTCATCTCCTATTCTGTATCCTGTGCCTGGCCTCCTGTTTCCACTGCCTAGTTTCATTACTTTGCATTTACTCGGGTTGAACTTCAACAGCCATTTGTTGGACCATTCACTCAGTCTATCCAGGTCATCTTGTAGCCTCCTACTATCATCCTCTGTTTCAATCCTCCTCATAATTTTTGCATCGTCGGCAAACATTGAGAGGAACGAATCTATACCCTCTGGGAGATCATTTACATATACCAGAAACAGTATAGGTCCAAGGACTGACCCCTGCGGGACTCCACTTGTGACGTCTCGCCAATCTGAGGCCTCACCCCTCACACAGACTCGTTGTCTCCTGTTGCTTAGGTATTCCTCTATCCACCGGAGTACCTTCCCTCTCACTCCAGCCTGCATCTCCAACTTTCGCACTAGCCTCTTGTGTGGTACTGTATCAAAGGCTTTCTGACAATCCAAAAATATGCAGTCTGCCCACCCTTCTCTTTCTTGCCTTATTTTTGTTGCCTGGTCGTAGAATTCAAGTAACCCTGTGAGGCAGGACCTGCCATCCCTGAACCCATGTTGATGCTGTGTTACAAAGTTCCTTCGCTCCAGATGCTCCACTAGTTTTTTTCGCACAATCTTCTCCATCAGCTTGCATGGTATGCAGGTTAGGGACACTGGCCTGTAGTTCAGTGCCTCCTGTCTATCCCCTTTCTTGTATATCGGGACTACGTTAGCTGCTTTCCAAATATCTGGCAGTTCCCCTGTTGCCAGTGATTTGTTATACACTATGGAGAGTGGTAGGCTCAGTTCTCTTGCTCCTTCCTTTAGAACCCAAGGGGAGATTCCATCTGGGCCTATAGCCTTCGTCACGTCCAACTCTAGTAAACACTTCCTTACTTCCCCACTGGTAATCTCAAACTCTTCCAGTGGTTCCTGGTTAGCTATTCCCTCACTTACCTCTGGAATTTCTCCTTGTTCTAAGGTGAAGACCTCCTGGAATTTCTTATTCAATTCCTCACACACTTCCTTGTCATTTGTAGTGAATCCTTCCGCCCCTATCCTTAATCTCATAACCTGTTCCTTTACTGTTGTTTTTCTCCTAATGTGGCTATGCAACAATTTAGGCTGAGTCTTTGCCTTGCTTGCGATGTCATTTTCGTATTGTCTTTCAGCCTCTCTTCTCATCCTGACATATTCATTCCTGGCATTCTGGTATCTTTCTCTGCTCTCCAGTGTCCTGTTATTCCTATAGTTTCTCCACGCCCTTTTGCTTTGCTGCTTAGCTAGCCTACATCTTTGATTAAACCATGGGTTTCTCATCTTCATTTCTCTGTTTTCCTTTTGGACTGGGACAAACTTGTTTGCTGCGTCCTTGCACTTCTGCGTGATGTAATCCATCATATCTTGGGCCGTCTTTCCCCTGAGCTCTGTTTCCCATGCTATATCTGTTAGGAATTTTCTTATCCCCTCATAGTTTCCCTTTCGGTATGCTAACCTTTTGGTTTCGGTATCCCTCCTCGAGTTCAATAACCCTTCTTCAATCAAGTACTCAAACACCAGTACACTGTGGTCGCTCATTCCTACTGGGTCCTCAAAACCGATTTCTCTTATGTCGGAGTCGTTCAGAGTGAAGACTAGGTCGAGTCTTGCTGGTTCGTCATTTCCTCTCATCCTTGTGGGTTCTCCGACATGCTGGGTTAAAAAGTTGCTTGTCACTACCTCCAATAGTTTGGCTCTCCACGTATCCTCGCCTCCATGCGGTTCCTTGTTCTCCCAGTCAATCTTTCCGTGATTGAAGTCGCCCATGATGAGCAGGTGGGATCTATTTCTACAGGCAGCAGAGGCTGCCCTCTCAATTATAGTGTTAACTGCCTTGTTGTTGTTTTCATACTCTTGACTGGGTCTCCTGTCATTTGGTGGAGGGTTGTATATTACTGCTACTACTATTCTTGGTCCTCCCATTGTTATGGTGCCTGCTATGTAGTCTCTGAACTCCTCACAGCCCGGGATGGCCATCTCCTTAAAACTCCATTCCCTTCTCATGAGTAGGGCCACTCCGCCTCCTCCTCTACCTTCCCTCTCTTTCCTTATTACTGTATACTCCTGGGGAAACACGGCATTCGTTATGATTCCAGAGAGTTTTGTTTCAGTGAGTCCGATTACATCTGGGTTAACTTCTTGTGCTCTTTCCCTTAGTTCACTTGTCTTGCTTGTGATCCCATCTATGTTCGAGTACATCACCCTGAAACTGACTCTCTTCTGCTTCTTTTCTGGGGGGGACCTTTGGGATCTGGGGTGAGTGGGAGCTGGGGGGACCTGGCACGGGGGGATTGGTGGAGGAGGGAGGGCTTGGGGTGGTGGGGGAGAGGGGGAGGGTACAGGGGGTGGATAAGAGGGGGAGGGTACAGGGGGTGGATAAGAGGGGGAGGGTACAGGGGGTGGGTAAGAGAGGGAGGGTTGGGGAAGCATGGGGGGAGGAGAGGCTGTGGGGGATAGGGGAGATGGGGGGGCTTGGGGGGAGAGAAAAGGGTGGAGGGCTTGGGGGGCGTGGGGGAAAAGGGAGGGCTGAGGTGGGTGAGGAAGAGGGGAGGGTTTAGGGGTTGTGTGTGTGTGTGTGTGTGGGTTTAGGGTTGTGTGTGTGTGTGTGTGTGGGTTTAGGGTTGTGTGTGTGTGTGTGTGTGTGTGTGTGTGTGTGTGTGTGTGTGTGTGTGTGTGTGTGTGTGTGTGTGTGTGTGTGTGTGTATGGGATATCCTTGGTAAGGGAGAGTGGCAGGGAACCTTAGACGTTCTGTGGTCACCGTGGGAGAGGTGGGGGTTGGTCATACCCACGCTCAATGTTTGTCCCATTATACCACCTGACACACAACACTCCCACAGCCTCCAGCTGGTGCTAGTCGATGCCTTATCTAACCTCACTTATGTCATGCATTAACCTTCTGTTCCTGTGATCCTGAAACTCATCACAAGCCTCACCAACATAAATTGTATTGGATTTTGTACCAAAATAGTTACATGCTGAATAGACGTATATATATGTATATATGTATGTTAAAAACTTGCACTTAAGACAATTAGTCTTAAGTGTTAGTTTTTTTAATTTTTCTCTCATCATGCCCGAAACGCTGTGCGTATTAGTGGCTTCAGGCATAGTATATACTAGCTCTCTCTAGACATCCAACATTCTTCTTATAACTCCCAATCACTCCCAACACCACTTCAAACTCCAACACCACTCCTAACACCAACACTACTCTCAACACCAACACCACTCCCAACACCAACACTACTCCTAACACCAACACCATTCCTAACACCAACACCACTCCTAACACCAACACCATTCCTAACACCAACACCACTCCTAACACCAACACCACTCCTAACACCATCACCACTCCTAACACCATCACCACTCCTACCACCATCACCACTCCTAACACCAACACCACTCCTAACACCAACACCACTCCTAACACCAACACCACTCCCAACACCAACACCACTCCGAACACCAACACCACTCCTAACACCAACACCAACACCACTCCCAACACCAACACCACTCCCAACACCAACACCACTCCCAACACCAACACCACTCTCAACACCAACACCACTCCCAACACCACCACCACTCCCAACACCATCACCACTCCCAACACCAACACCACTCCCATCACCAACACCACTACAAACTCCAACACCACTCCTAACACCACCACCACTCCCAACACCAACACCATTCCTAACACCAACACCACTCCTAACACCAACACCACTCCTAACACCAACATCAACACCACTCCTAACACCAACACCACTCCCAACACCAACACCACTCCCAACACCAACACCACTCCCAACACCAACACCACTTCCAACACCAACACCACTCCCAACACCAACACCACTCCCAACACCACCACCACTCCCAACACCAACACCACTTCCAACACCAACACCACTCCCAACACCATCACCACTCCTAACACCAACACCACTCCTAACACCAACACCACTCCCAACACCAACACCACTCCCAACACCAACACCACTCCCAACACCAACACCACTACCAACACCAACACCAACACCACTCTCAACACCAACACCAACACCACTCCTAACACCAACACCACTCCCAACACCAACACCACTCCCAACACCAACACCACTCCTAACACCAACACCACTCCTAACACCAACACCACTCCCAACACCAACACCACTCCTAACACCAACATCAACACCACTCCCAACACCAACACCAACACCACTACCAACACCAACACCAACACCACTCCTAACACCAACACCACTCCCAACACCAACACCACTCCCAACACCAACACCACTCCCAACACCAACACCACTCCCAACACCAACACCACTCCCAGCACCATCACCACTCCTAACACCAACACCACTCCTAACACCAACACCACTCCCAACACCAACACCACTCCCAACACCAACACCACTCCCAACACCAACACCACTCCCAACACCAACACCACTCCCAACACCAACACCACTCCCAACACCAACACCACTACCAACACCAACACCAACACCAACACCACTCTCAACACCAACACCAACACCAACACCAACACCACTCTCAACACCAACACCAACACCACTACCAACACCAACACCACTCCCAACACCAACACCACTCCCAACACCAACACCACTCCCAACACCAACACCACTCCCAACACCAATACCACTCCAATCACCAACACCACTCCCAACATCACCACCACTCCTAACACCAACACCACTCCCAACACCAACACCACTCCTAACACCAACACCACTCCTAACACCACCATTACTAAGGGAGGTTATCCTATCGATAACTTCATATTAATGTCTGTCACTGAGATATGAACGAATATAGTCCAGAGCAAGGCCTCGTAGTATGAAAGTAGTGAAAGCTACTCACAGAATTACTGCATTGCATAGTCCATGTATATATAGTATGCTAGCTGTACCCTGCCCAGTGCTGCTTAGCCACCGCAACCTTTTTGCCGGTATGGCCGAAAGTAGACGTAATTTGAAAATGAATAAAAATGAAAATAAATTTGGGATTTGTTTTCAACAACAGTAAGTTAAGGGTCGTCTGATAGGTAAGGTGGGCAGGAAATTCTCATAAAGTTTCAAAACGTTATGAAAAACGTTAATTGAAAGTTTCCTCATCTAACCTTACCGAGTAAGCCGGATGACTCCAACAGAAAACGGGACCGTACGTCACTTTTGTGAGTCGATTTCATTTTAAAATACGTCCAAATTTGGCCATAGTGCGCATACGAGCGAAAAGTGACGTTACTTTTAAGAGGACGGGTTCATTTATAATCCAGGTCCGAACTAAAACAGTTGACCCTCCCATTAATTCCATCATCTAGTCTGCAGTGCTGGGAGGTAACCAGCTACCGGTGACTGGCGATAGAAATCAGTGAAGCAGGGAGAGTGAAGAACGACCTTGAGACGTGCTAGTTAGTGGGACTGTGGACTTCACTATGGGAAGGAACTAGCCATTGGGGCTAGTTGAGCGCTGTGGATTTCGCTGGCTGAGTATACTAGCGAGCGCGCTAGGAGTGGGGCGTTTGAAGACTCTCCATAAATGCACCTAGCGTGTGGGCTAGTGTTGTGTTGACGTCGTCAGAGGAATATAAATAGAGTCCGTCATCTTTGAAGCTAGCTAGCCTGAGAGTTAGTGATGCTCTGGATGACCTCTCAAAGTAAATTGTAAATAGTAGTGGTGATGGATAATAAGACCGGTTGTTTTTAAGTACTATTTAATTTCAATCCTTAAATATTAACCTATATTTCCACCACGGTTAGGGACCTCTGATCTTGAGTAGGATCATAGTTTTAGAAGAACACAGTTACGGGAGGGCTCGTAACAACCCCAAACCCATCCCGTGAGCTGTAGTTGACCCCATATCCCAAGCACTGAGCTGTAGATGACCCAGTACCCATCCTGCGGTGAGTAGTGGACCCCATAAACACCCTGAGGGTAGTACTGGACCCCACAGCCATCCTGTTGGCAGTAGTGGACTCCATAACCATCATGTGGGCAGTACCTAAACCCCATAGAGATCCTGTGGGCAATAGTGAGCCCCATACAAATACTTCAGTTGGTAGTGGACCCCATATCCATCCAACTGGTGGAAGTAGACTCCCATACACATCGTGTGATTAGTTGTAAATCCTATATCCATCCTTTGGGCGGTACTAGACCTCATAACCATCCTGTGGGTAGTTGTGGACCCATTACCAATCCTGTGGGTGGAAGTGGATCCCATACCCACCCTGTAAGCGGTTGTGGACCCCATATCCACCCTGTGGGCGCTAGTAGACCCCATACCCACCATGTAAGCGGCAGTGGACCCCATACCCAACCTGTGGGCGGTTGTGGACCCCATACCTTTCCGGTGGATGATAGTGGTCCCATACCCATCCTGTGGGCGGTAGTGGACCCTATACTCATCCTATTGGCGGAAGTGGACCCCATACTCATCCTGAGGGCAGCAATGGACCCCAAACCCATCCTATTGGCGGTAGTGGACCTCACATCTGTCCTGTGGGCGGTAGTGGACCCTGTACTCATATTGTGTGTAGCAGTAGACGCCATACCAATCCTGTGGGCGGTAATGGACCCCATGCCCATCATGTGCGCGGTAGTGGATCCCATACCCATCCCGTGTGGGTAGTACACTCTATTCCTATCCAGCGGATAGAAGTGATCCCCAAACCCACCCTGTGGATGGTAGTGGACCCCATACCCATCCTATGGACGGAATTGGACGCCATACCTATCCATTGGGTCATAGTGAACCCAATGCCTATCCCGTGGGTGGCAATGAACTCCATGCTCATCCTGTGTGCGGTAGAGGACCCCATACCAATCTTGTGGGCGGTAATTATGGACCATACACCCATCGTCTGGGCAGTGGTGGACTCCATACCCATCCTGTGGGTGGTACTGAACCACATAACCATTTTGTGGATGGCAGTGGGCAAGATACCCATCCTGTATACAGTAGTGGACCCCATACCCATCTTATACGTGATAGTGGACCCATACTCATCCTGTGGATGGCAGTGGACCCCATACCCATCCTGTATACAGTAGTGGACCCTATACCCATCCTACACGTCGTAGTGAACATCACTCTCATCCTGTGGATGGTTCTAGATCCCATACTCATCATGTAGGCTGTAGGGGATCCAATTCTAATCCTGTAGGGGGTAATATTGAACCCCCATACCAATCCTATGGGCTGTAATTGACCCTATCCCAATCTTGTGGGCGGTAGTGAACCCCATTCCCATTCAGTGGGTAGTAGTGTACTACATATGCATCCTGTGGATGGTAGTGGACCCATTGCCCATCCTGTGGATGGTAGTGGATCCCATACCCATCTTCTAGGGGACCCAATACTAATCCTATGGGCAGTAATAATGGACCCTATACCAATATACTGGGCGGTAGTGGACCCCATACCAATTCTGTGGGTGTAGTGGACCCAATACCTATCCAGCGGGTAGTAGTGAGCCCCATACCCATCCTGAGAGTGAAGTGGACCCATACCCCCCCCCCCCGTTTGGGCGGTAGTGGACCCGATACCCATCCTGTGAATGATAGTGGTCTCCATACCCCATGCTCTGGGCGGTAGTATACCATATACCAATCCTGTGGGCGATAGTAGACCATATACCCATCCTCTGGACGGTAGTGGACCGGCATATGCCTATCCGCTGGATGATAGTGAACCCCATACCCATATTCAGTGGGTGGCAGTGAGCCCCATACCCATCCAATGGGCGTTAGTGAACCCTATGCCCATCCTGTGGGCAGTAGTGGCCGGACCCAATACCAATCCTCTGGGCGGTAAATAACGGACCATACACCCATCGTCAGGGCGGTTGTGGATCCCATACCCATCCTGTGGATGGTACTAAATCATATAACCATTTTGTGGATGGTAGTGGACCCCATACCCATCCTGTATGCAGTAGTGGACCCCATACCCATGCTACACGTGGTAGTTGGCCCCATACCCATGCTACATGTGGTAGTGGACCCCATACCCATGCTACACGTGGTAGTGGACCCCATATCCATGCTACACGTGGTAGTGGACCCCATACTCATCCTGTGGATGGTAGTGGACCCCATACCTATCCGTTGGGTGGTAGAGGACCCCATACCCATCCTGTGGATGGTAGTGGACCAGGCCCATACCTATCCTGTGGGTGGTAGTGATTTCCATACCCCTCCTGTGTTCGGTAGTGTACCCCATCCTCATTCTGTGGATGGTAGGGAACCCCCATACCTATCCTGTGGATGGTAGTGGACCCCATACCCATCCTGTGGATGGTAGTGGACCCGGCCCATACCTATCCTGTGGGTGGTAGTGGTTTCCAAACCTATCCTGTGGCCGGTAGTGGACCCCATCTTCATTCTGTGGGTGGTAGTGACCTTATAATCATCATGTGGGTGGCAGTGGACCCCATACTGTCATGTTCATAGAAAACGGCACCATCCGTTTGTATACGCTGCGGGTCAGACGCCAGCAAGAGATGTAAACAAGAAAGCATACAGGACCCTACCAGCTTGGAAGCTGCTAGTCATGTATCAGTTTAAGTATTAAAGTCAGTAACCAAGCAATGGCTTTATATCAACCCTACAACCAAGACTTCCTCAGTAACACACAACACCACACTGGCGACGAGGATGAACTGTGAACGCAGGTATTTGTTCATTTTTTTTTTGTCCCCTTTTACTCCCCTTGCCACTTCGGGGGGAAAAGGGTTTTATTCTAGCTATAGAGCCCCACGACCCAGCCACAAGGCATGGGCCGCGAGGCCCCGCAGCATCTAACCCTAAAAATATATTACAACTAAAACAAAATAAAACTAATGTCGTGGCCTACTATGTGTTAAACAAAAATAAAAATAAATGCAGCTGGAGACATAAAAAAGAGGATGGTATAAAATATAACACAAATAAACATAAAATGGCATGCCACCAAAAGAATGAATTCTTCTCACGAGGAGAGGATCAACTTTAATGTCATGCGCGCATGAAACAAAATAAGTCACGGGGAGGGCATGCCTGGCTTGAACTAGTCAAGTCTCTGGAGAAGACAAGAACACATGCGCACATGTGTCCCTCCAGCCGTAGCTTATCCTCTCACGGGTTCGGTCAAGCCACTCACCATCTCCAGAATAAAGCCACAGGGGAAGTGGTACCCCAAGATGACGTCCAGTAGGCTTAGCCCGGAGTCCACTCACCCTGATACTTTTGGGATTCAGGGCACAAGGGAAGTCCACCCATGCCCGTCCAGGGTTGATCATGATCAACCCCTCCCCGTGCTCTTGGACCACATACGATAGATGGAATAGGTCCAGGTTAGGGCTTTTACGGAGCAGATCTCCAAGTCCCCGTTGGTCAAGCCCAACCTTTTCAGAACACGGGCGCTCTCGATGCTGAACCCACCTCTCCAATTCAAAGTAATTGAAGAGGCAGAGACAGCATTGGCACCAGTGTAATCCCTGACCCACTGAAGGATCTCGGGGGTGCCATACCGGTCACATTTGCTCTGGTGTGGCCGGGAGAGTGGGAAGCCGTCAGCCGAGACCTGGGTGTCTAGAATTATGGCCTCGTTACTTTTGCAAGCAATGATATCCGGCTTGCAAAAGGTCCCTCCATCGGGTATCCGCACCTCCCTCACCACCTCAAACCCTCGCTGTCTCAGACGACCAGCTACGAACCGGGTGATATCGTCATGACGTACCACCCGTGCTCCGTGCGTCCTTGGGCATGCTTGTGAGATATGCCCAAGGGTGCCAGGTTTCCTGCATGTGTCACACATGCCGCTGGCACCTGGGCGACCCCTAGCGGCCCTTGACGGCGTGGCCAAAGCGTTAGCTCTCACCTGGACAGCGTGAGCGAACTCCCCACCGTTCAAAAGGCGGGTGCCGGACGAGATCCACCTCAGGCACGAGGGAACCTCGCACGAGGACCTCAGTCCAGCACCATCGGCCGTGCGGTAGAGCCGCTCTCGCCAAGTCCGAGAGCACTCAGCTCTGTTGGTTATCGGCTCACCCCCAATCAAGGCCGGGCCAATCCATCGGCGCATCTTATCCTGGATGGCCGGTAGAAGGGCCGCTGCCCGGACCGTTGGGTCAGCCGACTCCAACAGATTACTGAAACGCCTGTTCTTATGTAGCCGGATTGACGAGACAAACTCAGGCATCCCAAGACCACCATCCTTCCAGTCGGTGTAGAAGAAAGCATTCGGGGTGTTGTGTGGAAGACGGAGCCAGTTACGAATAGCCTGCCTCATCCTCCGGTCGATTCTCACTAGCTGAGTCTTAAACACCGTACCCAGAATAAGACGGTGGTTCATTTTAGGAATGAGATGGTGCTTCAGCACGTATAACCTCTGTTGGGGTTTGAGGGGGGCCTGTGTGATGTTAACTATCCCCTCCTCAAACATAGAGCCATAGGAGTGGCCCCTGCCACCGGCACCAACGAGAATACCCAGGTACTTGTACTCGTCACTGATGCCAATAGAATCCATGGGTGCGCCTCCGACGTGGAATCTCGTTTGCGACGCGAGATACCACTTCTTGCGCTTCCCATCAATCTGTAAGCTCAGTGATCGGCACTTTCCCGCGTTGACCCTCAAGCCAGCGCCACTCAAGGTGTCACATATAACGTCAATCAACGCCTGAAGGCCGGCCGGCGTCTCCGCTGCCACGACCAAGTCGTCAGCAAAAGCTAGTACTGACACCCTTTCCTCCCCCAGACAAATCCCCAACCCCAACTTCTTCGCATTGGTGATTGCCTCATCAATCACCAAGTTGAATGAACTGTGAACGCAGGTATTTGTTCAGCTTAAAACACACTGGAGAAGCATGCTGTCTCGCCCCCGGAGGAGGAAGAGAAGTCGTGCTGTCTGTGAGCACCATACCCGATACCGTGTGCTAACCAGTGCTGTGTGATAACCAATGCTGTGTGCTAACCAGTGCTGTGTGCTAACCAATGCTGTGCGCTAACCAATGCTACCCAAGCTATGTGCTGACTGAAGCTGTGTGCTGATGAATCTGCGATCCATGTGTGCCGATGCTGTGTATGAAACGACGCTTTGATGCTGTGTACAAAACCCAATGTTTTTTGTGCGAAACGATGCTCTGTGCTACAAAATTCTTCATGCTGTGTTGACAGTGCTGTAAGCTCATCAAACAACAACTGCTAACAACTGCTGTGCCAACTGCTGTACCAACTACTAACAACTACTGTGCCAATTGCTGACAACTGCTGTGCTGCTGTGAGTAGGAACAACACATGTACACAAGAGCTAGGTAAGAAGTCAGTTGCTGCTGTATTGTGCTCTGCTGTGAACTTTTGCATTGAAATGCTTGTGTGCTTTGCAAGATTAAAGTAATTATAGTGAATTCTTAACTAACATATACAGTGCAGTAAGTGTTTAGTATTCTGAGGAACATTTAAGTGATAAGTTTACATTTATACAGTAAAAATTACAAATATACCTCAGTTTCCTGCATTTGATCCTGACTGTGACCAGACAAACCTGTCACAGAGGTGGACCAGATGGCTTAAAAGGTTTGAAAATTTGTTGATAGTTTCTGACATCAAAAGTGCTGAAAGAAAGCGTGCCTTTCTGCTTCATTATGCAGGTGATAGAGTTTGTGACATCTTTGACACACTGAAAGACACTGGTGGTGCCAAAGATTATGACATTGCCAAAGCCAAATTAACTGAGCACTTCAAACCAAGACAAACTACTGCAATGGAAATTATGCATTTCAGGAGAGCCAAACAACTCTCTAATGAAACTGTGGATCAATACCACACACGTCTGCTGGGTTTAGCAGCCCACTGTGAGTTTGCTGATGTTGACAAAGAAATCAAACAGCAAATAATTGAAACATGCACATCTACACGTCTTCGTCGAAGAGCTCTAGAACTTGTTGATGATGAAAGTTCTCTTACCAAGATACTGGATATGGCTCGTCGAATGGAAGAGGCTGCACGTGATGCTCGTGTCATGGAGTGCAGTGCCAACAACGGTTCTGCCACTGTTACTAACAGTGATGAGGTACGTAAGGTTCAGGGAGGACACCGTGATCATAGAAGATATCATGCCAAACCTAACAGCAAATTGAGCCGAGAACCACATCACAACTGGAGTCATGGAACAAGACTCAAGCAATCACAACGACCCACATCAGAGGGTGTCAACAATAAATGTTACAATTGTGGAGGAGACTACCCACACCAAGATAATGTTTGTCCTGCTCAAGGTAAGAAGTGCTATGCGTGTGGAAAACTAGGTCATTTTGGTGCTATGTGTCGTTCCACACTCAAGAAACCACAGTCAGTGAATAAAAGCACTGTACGAGGATCAGGTCATAGGGGTCGAGGTGGTAAACACAATATTGCACCTCATATCCAGAATGTTATTAATGTACAAGACAACATGTCATTACAACCAGTCTCAGATGACAGTGATTGTGATTACACTTATGGAGTACAAGCAATCACAGAATGGAATAATCTTCCAAACAACCCCGAGACATGTGTATTCATTGCTGGTATTTGTCTCAAAGTTCTCATTGACACTGGATCAAACATTGACACCATTGCTGAGTGCCACTATGAGAAATTTAAAAAACAGTTCGCAAAGCTTGAAAACTATAATGGCACAGCCACTGCCTATGCTTCAAAGGTAGCCTTGCCAGTGATTGGAACTTTCATTGCAGAGATTAAGTCAAGGAGTGCAATGCTCATTACTACATTCCATGTTGTTAGGAATGCAAAGGAGTCACTACTCAGTTACAAGACTTCAACCAAATTGGGGCTACTTCAGCTTTCTAATGCTGTAGCAGTGGAAGCTGCAGACAATGTTGATGCTATTGTTGCTGAATTTCCTGATCGATTTTAATCCATAGGTTGTTCTATGGATTAAAGTACATCTGCATATCAACCCAGACGTAATTCCAGTTGCCCAACCACATCGCCGACAACCATTCCATACTCGCAAGAAAGTCGATGCCGAACTGGATAGGCTGATGGAACTAGATATTATTGAACCAGTAACAGGCCCAACACCATGGGTAAGCCCAATTGTCAATCCACCAAAGCCGAAGAATCCAGATGAGATACGCATTTGTGTGGACATGCGTGTTCCCAACAAGGCAATAATGCGTGAACGCCATCCTACACCCACTGTAGATGATATGATCTACCGCTTGAATGGTGCAACTGTATTCAGCAAGTTAGATTTAAACAAGGGCTATCATCAGCTTGAACTTGATGAGGAGAGTCGCTTCATCACAACGTTTACGACACATCAAGGTCTGTATAGGTACAAGCGCCTGAGTTTTGGTATTAACAGTGCTGCCGAGGTATTCCAGCACATCATCAGCCAGGTATTGCAAGATATACCTAATGCTGACAACATGTCTGATGACATCATTGTTTATGGCCGTACCCAAGCTGAACACGACAAAGCTCTTCGTGCAACATTGCAACGCTTACGAGAAAAGAATCTGACGGTAAGCCGAGCAAAGTGTGAGTTCAATCAACATTAAATTTAGTTCTTTGGACATGTACTTAGTGACAAAGGTCTGTCTCCAGATGCTAAGAAAGTTGCAGATATCAAGAATGCTGCACCTCCTTCAACGTCCACTGAAGTACATAGTTTTCTGGGAATGGCAAACTACTGTTCTCGCTTCATTCCAGATTTGGCTACCATTACGAAGCCTCTACGTGAGCTCCTGAAGAAAAATGCATCATGGTACTGGAGCGATATCGAGCAAAATGCATTTGATGCTGTGAAAGATGCACTAGTAGAGAATGCGACTGCTGCATACTTTGATCCATCAATGGACACCGAGTTAACGGTGGATGCTAGTCCTGTTGGATTAGGTGCTGTTTTAGCCCAACACAAACCTGGTCAACCAGATTCCAGAGTAGTAATTGCCTACGCCAGCCGTTCTCTCACAGATGTTGAGCAACGATACAGTCAGACAGAGAAGGAAGCTCTTGCCCTTGTATGGGGCTGTGAACACTTCAATGTGTATCTGCTTGGTGCACCCTTCACCACGATAGTCACTGACCACAAACCGTTGGAGACCATCTTCAGTAATCCAAAGTCCAAACCACCAGCTCGCATTGAGAGATGGGCTCTTCGTCTGCAACCATACAACTTTACGGTGAAATACAAGCCGGGTGCAGGCAATCTTGCTGATTACATCAGTCGACATCCTGCCAACAGTTTCACCGTCACCAAGCATCAGCAAGTTGCCGAGGAATATGTACACTCTGTAACCTGTGACGCAGTCCCTAAGGCTCTCACTCTTGATGAAATCCGTACTGCAACCCTAGAGGACCCAACTCTACAAGCAACAGTGAATGCATTGACTAAGAAAAAAGTTTCCACGCATCCCACCCTCATTAGTTGACCAAGATGCATTCAAAGCACTTGAACGCAACCAGATAGAATGAGTGTTACGCAACAACGCGACACCGTGCTGCGAGGTACTCGTATCCTCATTCCAGCTGTTCTCCAGCAACGTGCTCTGAAGCTTGCACATCAAGGACACCAAGGTCTTGTTAGGACCAAACAGCTGCTACGAGAAAAGGTGTGGTTTCCTGGCATTGATCGTCAAGCAAAGGATATGGATGATGCCTGTGTCCCTTGCCAAGCTGCAGTGGATACTTCAAGACCAACACCTCTACAACCTTCACCACTACCTGCTGCACCATGGACGGAAGTATCGATGGACTTCTGCGGGCTGCTACCAACTGGAGAGTACTTGATGGTAGTCATTGATGATCACTCACGTTATCCAGAAGTAGAAATCATCACTTCCACATCTGCAAAGGCTGTCATCCCGAAACCCGACAAGATCTTTTCAAACTTTGGCATTCCTGAAGTTGTCAAGACGGACAATGGACCGCCATTCAATGGACAAGACTTCATCAACTTTGCTGAGCATATTGGATTCAAACACCGCCGTGTGATGCCACTACATTCTGAAGCAAATGGAGAAGTCGAGAGATTCATGCAACCTCTCATGAAAGCGGTACGCTGTGCTCATGCCGAAGGACGATCCTGGAAACAAGCTATGTATGCTTTTCTCAGGAACTACCGTGCAACACCGCATGGAACACTGGGCAAGTCGCCTGGCGAACTCTTATTTGGACGTCCTATGAGGATCGCACTACCTGTCATGCCAGCCGAGGTAACGGATAAACGTCTCGCTCAGAAGGATGCACTAGCCAAGGGCAAAATGAAAATTGCTCATGATCAACGTGCAAAGGAACAATTCATAAAGGTTGGAGACACTGTTCTAGTTAAAAAGAAAAAAGAGGGAAAGCTAGATATGCCATATGATACAAAACCATATAAAGTGATTAGTGTAAAAGGAACTATGGTAACAGCGAGTAATAGAGATCATAGTATAACACGTAATATGGCTTATTTCAAAGTGATTCCAACTAGTGTAGAAAATGATGAAGTGCAAAGTCGTACAAACGATAAAAAAAATGACTTATAACTCAATAAACAATTCATCAAGGGATATTCTTGTATTTAAGGACTCTCGTCCTAAGTGTCATGTTAAACGCTCTAAGCGATTTGATGATTAATTGTGTTCCTATGTAATGCAAAGTATTTACTGATCATGCTGAACTAAATTTAATATTGTTTGAATAAAGCAGATCTCTCATTCAATATTTTGTAACTTTGTTGTACAGGTTCTTTCATTTTTGTTTAACATTGCATTTGTATTTTTAACATTGAAATCCTGTGTGGTAAAGATTAAGTTGTTTAAATTCTTTGTGTGCTTAATTAATGTTAAATGTATGCAGTATCTCTTGATATGTTAATAACTTACTTTGTGTCAATAACTTTGCTTTGTGCTACAAGCATGGTGGACGTCCTGTATTCATTCTTTTTAAAGAAAAGGAGGGATGTCATGTTCATAGAAAACGGCACCATCTGTTTGTATGCGCTGCGGTTCAGACGCCAGCAAGAGATGTAAACAAGAAATCATACAGGACCCTACCAGCTTGGAAGCTGCTAGTCATGTATCAGTTTAAGTATTAAAGTCAGTAACCAAGCAATGGCTTTATATCAACCCTACAACCAAGACTTCTTCAGTAACACACAACACCACACATTCCCATCCTGTTGGCGGTAGTGGACCATATACCCATCGTGTGAACCCTATATTCATCCTTTGGGCCGCAATCTACCCCGTATCCATTCTGTGGCAGTAGGTTTTTTTTTTTTTTGAGTAAAGAGGAAGGAGAGGCATAGGTGAAGGGAAGTAAAAAGTGGGAAATAGAGTGAGAGGTATGAAAGCAGGCGGGCTGTCCGCCTTGCTGACACGATGTGTGGGTGTTGGCAGCTAAGCTAAGCTGGCTCCCTCTTGTCAGGGAGCTGTGAGTGTGTGAGAGGTTCTTCACATGTGTTTCACCATATATGGATGTCTATAGATGAATACTGTGTAGCATTCATATATACACACTCCGATGCTTCCACACATGTTGTTCTGTTTAAGGCTCTTTATTTTATTATTATTATTTATCGAGTTGTTCATACATACATATTATTTATCGAGTTGTTCATATATACACATATATACATACATATACTCACACATACACATATTCATATATATATATGAATATACATATTCATATATATATATGAATATATATATATATATATATATATATATATATATATATATATATATATGTATATATATATATATATATATATATATATATATATATATATATATATATATATGCATATATATATATATATATATATATATATATATATATATATATATATATATATATATATATATATATATATATATATATATATATGTCGTACCTAATAGCCAGAACGCACTTCTCAGCCTACTATTCAAGGCCCGATTTGCCTAATAAGCCAAGTTTTCATGAATTAATGTTTTTTCGTCTACCTAACCTACCTAACCTAACCTAACCTAGCTTTTTTTGGCTACCTAACCTAACCTTACCTATAAATATTGGTTAGGTTAGGTTAGGTAGGGTTGGTTAGGTTCGGTCATATATCTACGTTAATTTTAACTCCAATAAAAAAAAATTGACCTCATACATAGAGAAAAGGGTTGCTTTATCATTTCATAAGAAAAAAATTATAGTAAATATATTAATTCAGGAAAACTTGGCTTATTAGGCAAATCGGGCCTTGAATAGTAGGCTGAAAAGTGAGTTCTGGCTATTAGGTACGACATATATATATATATATATATATATATATATATATATATATATATATATATATATATATATATGTCGTACCTAATAGCCAGAACGCACTTCTCAGCCTACTATTCAAGGCCCGATTTGCCTAATAAGCCAAGTTTTCATGAATTAATGTTTTTTCGTCTACCTAACCTACCTAACCTAACCTAACCTAGCTTTTTTTGGCTACCTAACCTAACCTTACCTATAAATATAGGTTAGGTTAGGTTAGGTAGGGTTGGTTAGGTTCGGTCATATATCTACGTTAATTTTAACTCCAATAAAAAAAATTGACCTCATACATAATGAAATGGGTAGCTTTATCATTTCATAAGAAAAAAATTAGAAAAAATATATTAATTCAGGAAAACTTGGCTTATAAGGCAAATCGGGCCTTGAATAGTAGGCCAAAAAGTGAGTTCTGGCTACTAGGTACGACATATATATATATATATATATATATATATATATATATATATATATATATATATATATATATATATATATATATATATATATATATATATATATATATATATATATGTCGTACCTAGTAGCCAGAACGTACTTCTCAGCCTACTATGCAAGGCCCGATTTGCCTAATAAGCCAAATTTTCATGAATTAATTGTTTTTCGACTACCTAACCTACCTAACCTAACCTAACCTAACTTTTTCGGCTACCTAACCTAACCTAACCAATGAAGATAGGTTAGGTTAGGTTAGGTAGGGTTGGTTAGGTTCGGTCATATATCTACGTTAATTTTAACTCCAATAAAAAAAAATTGACCTCATACATAATGAAATGGGTAGCTTTATCATTTCATAAGAAAAAAATTAGAGAAAATATATTAATTCAGGAAAACTTGGCTTATTAGGCAAATCGGGCCTTGCAAAGTAGGCCGAGAAGTGCATTCTGGCTACTAGGTACGACATATATATATATATATATATATATATATATATATATATATATATATATATATATATATATATATATATATATATATATATACATATTTACATATATATCCATACATACACATATACACACACACACATGCATACATACACACCTACATACTCAGTTTTCAAATTCTGGGGGAAGGATATCTGGTCAGTATCTCATCTGGGAATTATATACTGTGGGGCGGGGTTTTCATCTAGAGAATAGAGGCTCTTGAACACCAGCTGTGGGAGCGGGGCGGCTCATCCTGGCAGCTGTTTTTTTTTTTTTTTTTTTTTTTTTTCTTTTTTCTACCACAGACGTGGCCACACATTTACAATGCTAACCAGCATATATACATTTTCTTCTGTCCTCCATGGACAGGGTTAGAGAAGTGTTAAACATATAGTTCAAGGGTTTATTGAACACTCAACCACAGAAGGTGATTCGGTGCTTTTAAAATGCTAAGCTAACCTACATACGTAAATACATAGATACACAGATTTACGTATGCCCTACATAAAGTGTTAGATGTGTCTTTTACATAGTGTCATTACTGTACATTCACAAAGGTGAAATGTAATTCTGATCAGCTTCCATATATACTTTATACCCATACATATACATACACACACACACATATACATACATATATACACACACATGCATTCACATACATTTGTCTCATTTACTCTGACAGGGTGAGATAGCTGATAAAGAAACTAGTGTGCAATTAAGCACTTAATCACTGAAGGTGATGAAGGTGCTTTTACAAGCTCAGGTTATATAGTTACATCATATATATACATTGTATGATTTATATATTAAATGGTCAATCTTGGAAACAAGTCCAATATATCATCAAGTGTTCCAGTACTCATATAGTAATTACAGAGTTCAGCATACCTTATCCCAGGAGGGCGAAAGTCAGTCAGTATGGGACATTCTACAATATAATGTTCAAAAGAGTGCATGTTTTCTCTTTCACTAAGTTGACACATTGTGTACTCGACATTTGGGGTTTGAGAAAGCTGCCAGATACGTCTATATCCCAGGCGTATTCTGGCCACTATAACATCACATTGCCGGGTTCTTGTTCTATTAGTCCCATATGTGAATGTCTCCTCACGATATCTATCATAATATTAAATGCTACAACTTTCAGGTCTTTGAGAATTTGTTAGGTCGGTGTCGGAAAATCCGACACCATTTAATTACTAATATCATACAGGCAGATAATATTGCTGTGTTGTATAAACAAGTTAACCCATAGAAAATGTAACTTGTAGTGGAATTTTCATCTATAGAAAATGGGATATCATTACCACATACTATTATAAATTCACCACCTATTATGGTGGGAATTATTCTTAAATACATTAGTCTTTGGACTTTACCATCATAAAAGCATCTCATATAAATTAACTTAATTATCAGAATTAAAATAGAGTAAATGTGACCCTTCTATCACTTACTGTCATCTGGACAATGTAGGCCAGTAGCGTCAGTGAGGGGGGAGTGGTCAGCCATTGTTATTGTTAAGACCACAGAGTCGTGGAGCAAATTCGGCTCCTATAAATTCTCTTGGACGAAGTGTTATGGAAGATCAGAGTAGTGATCTGCCATCGTCAACACGCTGTCATCAATCTCAAGGGAAGTGTCTTTCCGAAACCCGTTTATCTAATCAATTTTGGCCATTAATGTCAGTGGATAGGGCGGACCGGTTAGAACACGAATGATCGACTCAAACAAGGTAATTAAGCCTAGGTCTTTATGGTTCCATGTACAGTGTTTTCTCTGATATAGCTGTCATATATTAGGATTCTGGCTTTACAGCTAGCGCCCTTTTGACAGGTCAAGACGAGGAAGCATGCTTTGTGCATCAGTTACCAGGGTGATGGAAGCTACCTCAAAGAGGATAATTTGGTGTCTACATCCTGGTTATACCTGGTGGACTAAGGCCTGCTGTACAATAAGATAAGGAACCTCTTCAATGTACACTAATGTGTAGTTAATACTGTAGTTTGATTGGCTGCATATATATAGATCGATCATATATATTGACCCCTCCTAATGTGTAGAGGATCGATTTGTGAGATTATTGCCGAAATACAGTCCACTCATCATCATACAAATTGCTATCGAAGTATACAAATTAACGTAAATATAAATTCTATATAAATTCATATAAATTAAATAAATATAAATCTCACAGGTCGGTTCCCACAGTCGGTGAGATTTTCATTAGATATTTGTTTAGGTATTCTCTTTGTCACTGCTAATGAAACCCCCATATCAATTTCTACCACTGGTTTTCTGCAGGCTGACTTAGCAAGCATATCAACAGTGTCATGCCTTGAGATGCCAACATGTGATGGTATCCATAGGAATTTAATCTTAAATCTGTTTTCTTTGGCAGCTAAAACATTCATTCGAAAATCACTGACTATTTTCTGGGTGTCACTGCTATGTGCGTTCAATGCCAGGAGTGCACTCTGCGAGTCACAGTATATAAGTCCACTGCCTTTGTCTTTTAAAAATTCAGTGGCAAGGTATATGCCTGCAAGTTCGGTTTGAGTTGTACTTGCCCAGTCATTGACGCGCTTCATTGCTGTATGTACGAGAGAAGATTGTTCAAATATGTTACATGCACATCCGGTACATCGTCCACCTTCTTCTACAGAGCCGTCGGTATAGCACTGATAAACATCGTTACCCATACTCTGAGGACTTTCAGTGATGCTTTTCAGTGTTAACTGTTTTAATAATGTGGTGTGGCAGCAGTGGAACATATTCCTATCCACTGGGCGGTAGTGGACCCCATACCTATCCTTTGGGTGATAGTGAACCCCATACCATCCTGTTGGTGATAGTGAACCCCCATACCCATCCTGTTGGTGATAGTGAACCGCATACTTATCCAGTGGGGGGGGGGAGGTGGTAGTGAGCCCTATACCCATCCAGTAGCGGGTAGAGTGAGCCCCCTACCCGTCCAGAGGGCGGTAGTGAACCCCAAAACCATTCTGTTCATGGTAGTTGAATTGTCCCCATACCCATCCTGTATGCAGTAATGATCTACCATTAATGCAATATGATTTAGAAAGTACTGTCCATTACTACTGTATTGTTACTGAAATATTCCCCATATAAATGCAATATGGGGTCCATTACTGTAGTATGCAGTAATGGACCCCATACCCATCCTACATGTGGGATAGTAGACCCCATACTCATCTTGTGGATAGTAGTGGACCCTACACCCATCTTGGGGATGGTAGGAGACCCCATAAACTTCCTGTGGGCGGTAGTGGACCATATACCCATCCAATACGTAGTAGTGTACTCCATATGTATCCTGTGGGCGGTAGTAGACCCCAGTGCCCATCCTGTGGGGGGTAATGGATCCCATACACATCGTGTTGGCGGTAGTGAACCCAAAACCCATTCTGTGGGCGGTAATGGACCACAAACCCATCCTGTGGGCATTACTAGCTCCAATACCAATCATGTGCGCTGTTGTGGACTCCATACCAAACTTGTGGGCGGTAGCGTAGTGTACCATCTCATTTTCGTTTTCTATATTACATAATGTTCGATACATTTTCTTCGATTTGTATTGAGCATAACTTATTGTATATATCATAATTTAGCGCCAATTGAAAGATTTACAGATACTTCACTGAATAATTATTATAATTTACTGAGAACTACCATGATTTCTCAAATCTATAATACGAGCCTTAAATGGGAAGTATGGGATCAAACCGACTATTATGCTGTCCACGGCGGTGGGACTGGTACTATGTGACGTTCAATGGTACGTGAGGAAGGGTTTTTTTTATTATTATTATTTTCTACCACAAACGTGACCACAAATTTACAATGCTAACCAGCATATATACATTTTCTTCTGTCCTCCATGGACAAGGTTAGAGAAGTGTTAAACATATAGTTCAAGGGTTTATTTAACACTCAACCACAGAAGGTGATTCGGTGCTTTTAAAATGCTAAGTTAACCTACATACGTAAATACATAGATACTCAGATTTACGTATGCCCTACATAAAGTGTTTGATGTGTCTTTTACATAGTGTCATTAATGTACATTCAAAAAGGTGAAATGTAATTCTGATCAGCTTCCATATATACTTTATACTCATACATATACATACACACACACATATACATACACACACACATATACATACATATATACGCACACATATGCATTCACATACATTTGTCTCATTTACTCTGACAGGGTGAGATAGCTGATAAAGAAACTAGTGTGTAATTAAGCACTTAATCACTGAAGGTGATGAAGGTGCTTTTACAAGCTCAGGTTATATAGTTACATCAGATTCAGATTCAGATTCAGATGTTTATTCAGGTAAGGTATATACATACAAGTGATGTTACATTAATGGATTGATATATAGATAGAGCTAGTATATATATACATTGTATAATTGATACATTACATGGTCAATCTAGGGTACAAGTCCAATATATCATCAAGTGTTCCAGTACTCATATAGTAATTACACAGTTCAGCATACCTTAGCCCAGGAGGGCGAAAGTCAGTCAGTATGGGACATTTTACAATATAATGTTCAAGAGAGTGCATGTTTTCTCTTTCACAAAGTTGACACATTGTGTACTCGACATTTGGGTTTTATGAAAGTTGCCAGATACGTCTATATCCCAGGCGTATTCTGGCCACTATAACATCACATTGCCGGGTTCTTGTTCTATTAGTCCCATATGTGAATGTCTCCTCACGATATCTATTATAATATTTAATGCTACAACTTTCAGGTCTTTGTGAATTTGTTAGGTCGGTGAGATCTTCATTAGATATTTGTTTAAGTATTCTCTTTGTCACTGCTAATGAAACACCTATATCAATTTCTACCACTAGTTTTCTGCAGGCTGTCTTTGCAAGCATATCAACAATGTCATGCCTTGAGATGCCAACATGTGATAGCATCCATAGGAATTTAATCTCAAATCTGTTTTCTTCAGCAGCTAAAACATTCATTCGAATATCACTGACTATTTTCTGGGTGTCACTACTATGTGCGTTCAATGCCAGGAGTGCACTCTGTGAGTCACAGTATATAAGTCCACTGCCTTCGTCTTTTAAAAATTCAATGGCAAGATATATGCCTGCAAGTTCGGTTTGACTTGTACTTGCCCAGTCATTGACGCGCTTCATTGCTGTATGTACGAGAGAAGATTGTTCAAATATGTTACATGCACATTTGGTACATCGTCCACCTTCTTCTACAGTGCCGTCGGTATAGCATTGATACACATCGTTACCCATACTCTGAGTACTTTCAGGGATGCTTTTCAGTGTTAACTGTTTTAATAATGTAGTGTGTACACTATCTCTCTTGGGCGCATTTACAAAATCAACTGATAGATCCCAGTTATCCCATGGAGTAATTGGTTGATTAATCATTAGTTGAGTTGGGTACATATTTAATATTTTGATGGAGTTGGCTACCTTGTAGAACCAATATACATAATCAGATTTCGTTTTTCTTCTATAGACCTCAGGTGAGTGCAGCATATTAGAAAGTTTAGCTTGAAACTTCATGTGTTGCCGAGATCTACTCAATGCCTTCACGCCGAAAACTGTGCTAATAGACATAATTCTCTCACTTATGGTAGGTAATTTTAACTCTCCTCTCATATTAACTATTCTCGTGGACTTTGGAGCCCCAAGGATGAGACGCATAGCTTCATTTTGCAAGGTTTCAAGAGATTTCAGTTCTTTGTCAGTATACAGTGTGAGATGTAGTGCATTGTAGTCAATCACAGAGCGTATAAATGATACATATAACATTCTAGCAAGTCTCACGTTAAGTCCATGATTGACACCAACAAGGACCCGCAAGGGCTTTAATCTCTCCCACAGTCTCCTCTTGAGAGAAGAAAGGTACCCAGGGTCGTTAATGGGGACACCAAGGTATCTGTAAGACTCGCAGTTCTCAAGTGCTCGCACATCTATATGATAATTGGCTGGTGGAATACCACATGGAATGAGGGCACGAGTTTTCTGTACAGAGATAAGGAGGCCACATTCCTCAGCTCTAGTAGCAAAAGCGTCGAGCAGAACTTGCATTCTAGGCTCGGAGGCAGCCTGTAAACATATATCATCAGCATAACAAATGACAGTGTCTTCATTATTAGTTGGAAGATCTTTAATAAGTTTATGCATCAGAACGTTGAACAACAAGGGGCTGAGGACCCCTCCTTGTGGAGTTCCCAGTTCATAGTGTTTGCTCTCTGTGCTTTTAACACCATTAAACAAAACATTTGTTGTTCGATTAGACAAATAGCCCTTTATCCATTTCGGAAATTTTCCTTGTATTCCCAGCTCGGCAAGCTGTTCCAGTATGATTTTTCTGTTTGCTGTATTAAAAGCTGCTGCTAGGTCGATGAATACTGTTTGAGGGGGAAGCTTCAATATGTGCGAAGTACTCAGCAAAACAGTGTTGTGTACTGAGCCCAGGCATAAATCCAAACAGTTGGGGTGACAGGTGCCCCTGTATACGATACATGAGTCGGTTAAGAACAATACGTTCAAGCACTTTGCAAACACACGATGTTAGAGATCTGGGTCTATAATTATCTGAGTGTGATTTGGGGATGGGAACAATGACACTCTTTGTCCAAGCTCCAAGGTAATACTCCTCCACGTAAACTCATTCTGTACAACACTAATAGTGGATTACCTGGTACGTGTGAGACTAATCTCAGTAGACTGTAAGTAAAACCGTCCTCTCCAGGAGCAGTTGATTTTCCCATCTTTAGTGCATGATTTAATTCCCATTCAGTTACATCATTAAGGTCCGACACGTCGCTAGCTGTACAGGCAAGATTGATGGTTCGTTGTCTGTTGGGGCGTGTGTCATCAAGTTTGTGCTGTATGTTAATTGGGAGTGAGTCGTAGCTCGATGTTAGTGCCCATTGATCAAGGAGGATGTTTGCTTGTTCTAGTGGGCTGTGGTGCAGCGGTTTGGTTGGGCTCCTTCTAGAGATTTTTCGTATCTTTTCCCAAACTTCAACAAGTGTTGTTTGCTCATTTATACTTTGTAGGAACTCTTCCCAATGTTTATTACGTATAACGTTGCTCATGTCTCTCACCTCTCTATTTGCAACTAGAAATGCATGCAAGTCACCTTGTGCTTTGGTTCGTTTGTACGCATCTCCAAGTTGCTTTACTCGTTCATGTTCTTTAACAAATACGGGGTCAAGGAGCATTTTTGGATATTAAGAAATTCATATAAAAAAATGTCTAAGGTAGATTTTTTTATTCAGTACATGTAGTTTTATATTGTTGTTAATAAGAACGCAGGTTGTTAATGTTTTTTTCACCACTCAGCATCTTAATTCAGTGTTCAGCTCCATGGTCAGTAATTCATAGTCATACCTATGTCTGGCCTCACTTAATCTGTTGAGTATAGTCACCGATATCTGGCTCCTTAACATAAACTATTAGTGCAGAGATCATATTATGGATAATAATATCTTTATGGAAAAACTGGTTATATTTATAGGAGATTAATATGAATGAGGTTACACAGCATTTTTCCTTGGCACCAAATGTTAGGGGCTGCACCAAATGCAGCCACACAAATGTTAGACGTAGAAGAAAATGGTTTAAGGGGTATCTGTATACAAGTAAGAACCAGCAAGAACATTGACAAATTAAAGGAATCAAAATTTCAGGTGTGGATAGAATTCAATCTAAAATATTAAAGAAACTATTCCACAGAAACTGCTCGTTAGATTTAATCCCCGACTTATTTTCCCCGAATTTACGTAACGTATAAATTATTAGGCATGTGATCAAATTGATAGATAACTACACCAGTTTAAATTGATACTAAATACTCAACTTATCATAGCAACAAATTAACTGAATTACTCAGACACTCAAAACTAAACTTATTGATATATTGTTGCTTTACAACAATATAGCAACTTATATTGTTGCTTTATTAGTGTGGAATTCCTTAAGTAATTTGCTGCTGGGAAAGGTCACTCGGAGGTCAAAGTAGCTGTTCTTGAACACCTACCAAGAGTTACACATTTAAATTTATAGTAAATTGATTAATGGATATATCACAGAGAAATCACTGGTTAGTATCGGTGTATGCCTCAAATCTCGCTTTCAATTATATAGCTTAGCCTATTGTAGGCAACCAGCAGTCTCGGGCGACTATGGAGTCGCGCTCTGGTTGTCGAGGCTGAAGTGTTCTCTCCAGAGTGCAAAGCCAGGGTAGGTCGATATGAAGGATTTAAAAACATTAAATCCTTGATTTAAATAACTTGATCCTAGCCTAATGATCAAGTTAATGCATATTTATTCAAGAATTTGATTCGCTACAGATAGTATTCCAGTTATTTATATCAGTAAAAATCACTATTAAAGACTGATTTACTTATATGCTTTGGGGTGAGAACCCCACAGTTTAAGCAGGATCTGGAAGGAACAAGTAAATGACTTAGGTACATAAATTGACGTCAATTAACAATATTGTAAATCATCACTATACATGGTATAAGTGCCCGGGTGCTCAGGGCAACGTCTTTTGTCGACACTATGTCCTCGGGTGGATGATTGAGTACAATATTTTGGTGTTGCTGGCTTCCATATGTGGTGTGAACTCGGCTGGAACCAGTAACAATACTGTCAATATATACAGCGCCTCTAGCACTTATTGTTCAGTCTATATTGTCTCTGGAAATGGACAAAGATTCTGTAACGAATAAAGTAAATAATACCTGGAAGTAAAGACACACCATAATAAAAATACTGGGAGCCGTGCTGGCGTGGTGCGTCTTGCTGCAGGTAGTAGGAGTACATATATGGCGTCTCCCTCCGACCTTGAGAGTAGGATGGGAGACGGGACAACTAATTTACTTAATTTAATTAGTGGTTATTCACTAGTATATTATGAATATGTAAGTGGCTACTATGAAATAGGTTGGGAGGTACATGAGCTCATCACTGCCGATTGGGTCATCAGTAGTTTTGGTAAGTCTTTACTCGTCTAGTTGTGCTTGCAGGGGTTGTGCTTCGGCTCTTTGGGCCCGCCTCTTGCTCGTCGTTCTACTGGTGTACACATTCCTGAGCATCTCGTGCTCTTTCTTCGCTAAGTTTCATCTTGTCGGGTGTCAGCCGCCACCACATCACTGCCTCCAACATTCCCTTTCCTTACAACTCTGCCACTGGCCAAGTTCTTTCTAATGTCTCTGTGCTCTTTAGGGCACTCGGCTTCCACCTCTTAACACTTATGAGTGTACCAACCATGTAGCGTCATCCATTTTTTTTTCTACCCTGTCCGTTCCCTTGATGACTTGTGGGTGGTGGTTTTGTGTTCTCGCGGCAATCTTGTCTTGCATACAAGACTGTGGTACTTCTGTATAGTATTCCCTCACTCTTGTGTTCACAAACTGTGGTCATAGGCTTTGTTTTCTTTATTTTCAAATTGGCAATAACTTTTTGTCTAGCGACCTTGCCCTGTATGCTCTTCCGGCAGTCTAGTCTACTGTGCTCGGTTTCCTTTTCCGTATTACGACTGTTTTAGGTCGGGTGCAAATTTGTTTCCAGAATTGAAAAAAATGAATACACATTGAGCGTCTTATTCTCCGGCAAATGTAATAGGGGAGGACTCACCTTCCTCAGGTTCGTTTCAGAGTGCCCTTGGGTACCTCGGATTCGTCTTTTCGGAGGTTTTCTTCCTCTCGGCTTCCCTTGCGGAGGTTCGGGTGGCCTTTGGTGTGTACCTCCTGCGAGACCCGGTTTACGCCTCTGTGTTGGATCCGGTTTATTTAAGTTCGGCTTCTCTTCCACTGATAGGGTGTGTTTCGAGGTTCCGGTGTCTTTCTGGCTGGCAGTTTGCCTTGTAGACTGGATGGTGTGGGCTCCCTGCTGGTCTGCTTGCCTGCTAGCAGGGGTTCTGGTTCTTTCCCAACTTGCCAGGTTTAGGGTTTCTGGTAACTTGGTGGAAGTCCAGCGGGTTCCGTTCCAGGTTCGGACTTGGCTGGGCCTAGTGTGGGGATTCTTGGACTGCGTTCATTTCTCTCCCTTCTGCAGCTCTGCTCCGTTTGCAGTCCTGCCTTCAGGTGTTTTCTGTGGGGGAGCCCCGTCAGCTCCCTGGAACTATTGGACTAATATTAGTACGCGGCTTCAGTCATAGTTTGTGGTGAGTTGTCATGTCTACCGGGGACCACTAGCCTGAACATTGTCCCTCTCACGGAGGCGAAGGGAGCTTATGAAATGACATGAGAAGGAGTGGCTTATAAAACTCACATGTATGGAAGTATTCCTGTCTGTCATCGACTGGGGTTCAGCGTCCAGAAAGATAAGCACTTCAAAACAGACCCCACCTAGTAGAAATAATGCACCTGAGATCGAAAAGATGCGAGAAACTCACCCCCCCCCCAAAAAAAAAAAAAAGTTAACAAGCAACACGTCATCACACCGCTCGTTCGCGCCGACCCATCCCCTCTCCACCTAGGAGTGGGAGAGGGGGTACCAGCCCACCGGCCTGTCGGTGTGACGGCTGAAGCTACACGGGGTGGACGTCTGCTCTGGCATTGATTACCTGATTGGCTTCATCCTGCTGGTGTTACTTCTGTGTGTTGGCCGTGGCCAGGAGTTTGTACTGCATGTGCTTAGGGCTCTCTTCCCTAAGCACCCTGTGAGTACACTCCTCGGGGTTTAGATTTCACTTTTCGGAGTCCTTCGGGTCCCATTCCTGTAGGGACAGTGACTGCTTGGTTTCCTATCTCGCCCTTGGGGTCAGCTTAGGTCCCAGTATTTTTGTTTTTTTTTGTTTGACCTTGGGAAGGGAGTGGTTGATTGCTGGTTGGGGGCGTGCTGGGCGGCCCAGTTTGCATAATCGCGAGCTTCCGTGCCTCTTTCTGGTCCCCTGGGTCGTGGCGCTTTCCCGGAATTCTCTCTCATTCTTTTAGTTTGCTTTATTGCCTGACCAATCACTTGGGGGGACGGTAGAGCGACGGTCTAGCTTCATGCAGGTAGGCGTTCAATCCCCGACCGTCTTAATAATTGGGCACCATTCCTTTACCCCTGTCCCATCCCAAATCCTTAACCTGACCCCTTCCCTGTGCTATATAGTCGTAACGACTTGGCGCTTTCTCCTGATAGTTCCCTTCCCTCTCCTTGCTTTATTGCCCATTGGGAGGCTGCCGTGATCCTTATTAGGTGCTTCCTCGGTTCAGTAGGGCGGTCCACCTCTGGGCCACTGGGGTTGCTCACCTCACAGGGAGCCAGTTTGCCCAGATAAATTATGGGGATACAACCGGCTTTAGCAGTCCAGCGCCTAGGCTTCCTGTAGGAACACACCCCCTGCGGGTCCCAGAAAACCACGTCGTAAAAAATGGTATTTAATGACGACAAGCTCCTGCTCCAGCACTACGAAAAAAATTTAAATATAAAAACAGAAGCCATGTACAAAACGCAGTCAAATCAAACAATGAACGAAAAAGCACTGTAAAGGATTTGGGTGTACTCATGTCTTCCGACATGAGTACACCCCTTTAAAGAACACAATAAAATACCACTCACAACTGCAAGAAAAATGACAGGTTGAATAACAAGAACTTTTCAAATTAGAGATACTAACCTGCTACGGCTTCGGTTAGGAGCCCAGGCAGCTCGTGCATTGCATGCTAGGTTTATGTTGCTGCAACGCGCTTGCTTGGTTGCCTGCTCCTATGCTCCAGGGCTGCCACATTTTGGTTATAGGTACTCGGACTTTAGGGCATTGGTTGCTTCGACCTTGGTTCCGTCCACGCCCCCTTCGTCTTCCCCTTGTTGGTGTGGTTCGCCGTTCTTCCCCCCCCCCCCCGATTCCGGCTCCCAAACGTCTGAGGGTTTCAGGGTGGGACCAGGGTTTATTTGGGGATGAGGCTCTGGGGGTTACCACATTCATTGTGGGAACAGAGGGATTCGGGCCGGTTACCCCTGTCGACTCTTTTGGGTCTTTTTAGCAGGTTCTTCTTCTTGAGGCTTTTCCCTTGGACTAGCCTTTTTCACCAAGGATGGAAGGCATTGAGGACGACTCTGCCCCAGATCCTAGCTCGGGGGATTCTGGGATGAGGGACCGTAGTACCGTACCGTATAGTACTGTATCATCCTTTGCAGATGACACTCGGATTTTTATGAGAGTAGAGAACATAGAGGACACAGCAAACCTCCAATCGAATGTAAATCAAGTCTCAGTGGGATAGAGAAAATATGGTATTTAAGGATGATAAGTTCCTGCTCCTGCACTACGGCAGGAGGAAAAAAAATTAAAATAAAAAAAACAGAAGCCATGTACAAAACGCAGTCAAATCATAACAGAACGAAAAAGCAATGTAAAAGATTTTGGTGTACTCATGTCAGAAGACCTTACCTTAAAAGTACACAATAAAATACCAGTCACAACTGCAAGAAAAATGACAGGTTGGATAAAAAGAACTTTTCAAACTAAAGATGCTATACAAATGATGCTTTTCAAGACGTTTGGGCTCTCTAGAGTGGAATAGTGTTGCACAATGACAGGCTCTTTCGAAGTTGGAGAAATTGCTGACCTGGAGAGCGTGCAGAGATCCTTTACTGCTAGAATCCACTCAGTAAAGCATCTAATCTATTGGAACCGACTAAAATGCCTAAATCTATATTCTCTTGAGAACAGGTGGGAGAGATACACAATAATTTACATGGGAAAAATACTAGAGGGGCTGGTCCCAAACCTGCACACAAAAATAACACCACTTGAGACCAGAAATTATGGCAGGATGTGCAGAACAGCCCCATTGAAAAGCAGAGGTGCAATAGGTACTCTGAGAGAGAACTCTATCAACATCAGAGGCCCAAAACTGTTCAACACGCTTCCACTACTCATAAGGGACATAACTGGCAGACCCCTCAAAATGTTCAAGAGAGAACTTTATAAACACCTCCAAAGGATACCTGATCAACCAGGCTGTGACACATACGTCAGGTTGCGAGCAGCCGCGTTTAACAGCCTGGTTGACCAATCTAGCAACGAGGAGGACCGGGCCTTGGGGACGCTAAGCCTCAAAATCATCTCAAGGTAACCTCAAGAGGGGAAGAGAGCCTGGGGCGCTTGGGACCCTTTCGACCCTGCCTGGGTTTTGGTACCTTCCGGACTGGGTCTGTTGTTGCAAGGTTCTGGGTCTTCGTACTTCCCCTTTCCTTGTACGCGTTTGATATGAGGTCCGCCCCCCCCAAGCTTTCCCCCCCCCCCCCCGGTTCGTTTCTGTGTTCCCATGGGTTCTGCAGCTACATCCTTACAGAGGTTTTCGACCTCTCGAATTTTCCCTGCAGAGGTTCGGGAGGCCCTAGGTGCATACCTCTAGCTTCTCAGTGTTTGACCCCGGTCTTTCTTGAGCTCGGGTCTTCTTTGCCATATTGGATACGTTACAAGGTGCCGGTGTCTTCCTGGCTTGCACTTTGCTCTTTCTTTTCACTGGGGGCATTGCATTCCTTCTGTTATTCCCTCATTCTGAGTGCCATGACTCTGTGGATTCTTCAGGCTGCTTCTGCTCGTTGTCGCCCTCTGTCGGCTATGTTGGTTGTCCGGAGTGCGCGTTCTTGTGCTTCCTGGAAAATCGAGGCCAAGGTGGGCCTTTGGTGCCAGGTTCTGAGCCGGCGTTTGCTCTGGAACCGTCTTCGTCTGGTCGGTGCAGTGTTCGCACTGCACACAAGTCTGGTTCTCTGAGAGGTCGCTGGCCCTTTCGCGGATCGCCTCATAGACAAGGCGTTAGGGAGGTCTACTGGCTCTGTTTGCCCACACTTGGTCCCACAATTCGTGATTATTTTGGATAGTCTTTCAGCCTGAAGTGGTGTTGGGCAGCTCCTCCTCCCAGGGGGTTCGGGGCTGGTGGGGCAGGTTTCTTCCCTTTTACTTCGTCGGGTCATCCTGGAGTGGGTGCGCTTGGATGGGCTCGAAATGACCTCACCCCTCAGGTGGGTTTTCCGCCTGTTTCCAGTGCCGAAACGAGACTGTGCGGATCTAACTTTCGTTCTGGACCTGTTCCTGTCTGAACCCCTGGATTCCTTCCCCCTCCTTTCGGATGACCACTCTGTCACCAGGTCCGGCTTCTCTTGGGGCCAGGTTCTTGGATGGTGTCTCAGGACCTCCAGGACACGTATTTGCACTTACCTAATCATCTGGGGGTACAAGGAGTGGTTAATGTTTGTGGTGTGGCGTAAAGCTTACCACTTTCGTTGCCTTCCTTTCAGGCTGAATCTGGCACCTAGTGTTTTCACGCACTTTATTTGGATCGTGGTGGCCATCTGTGTCTTCTATATGTTCGGGTCTTGGCCTATCTTGACAACTGGTTGGTCTGGGCTCACAGCCAGTCCGCGTGTCTGTTCGCCAGGGGTTGGGTTCTTCTCAGCTTTACGGGTTCCTGGTGAACTGGAGGAAGTCCCATCTAGTTCCATCTCGGGTTCTAACTTAGCTGGGCCTTGTCTGGGAGTCCCGGACTATGTCCTTGTCAATTCCTCAGGCAGTGTCGCTCCGCTGTTGTCTGTTTTTGAGGAAGGGTCCCGGGTCACCCGGCGGTTGCTTGAGCAGCTGTGCGAAAATCTAAACTTTGCTGTGATCATTTATCCGCTGGGTCGGGTTTGGTTGCTGTGTCTGTTCTGGTTCCATCAGGGCAGTCTCTTCTCGCCTCTGTTCGGTCTTGGGTTGCATTATTTCTACCAGGTGGGGTCTGTTTTGAAGCTCCTACCTTGTTGGGTGCTCAACCCCAGTTGATGAGGTTTCCCTCTTGGGGTTTTTCGAGGTTCAGTGTCATGGTGCCTTCCTCTTCCCTGGAGTGACCTCTTTGCGTCGCTGTGGTCTCGGTGTCTCCCACTGTACATGACCACGTTCTCCGACTGCAAGGACCTTACAGTAGATGCTAGTCGACAGGACTGGTCAAGGTAGGCGTTCCTATATCTCCTTCCACCGGTCCAGCTGTTGCTCTGGGTTCTGGCTCGGCTGGATTCCTATCAGGAAGAATAATTCTCCTGGCTCCACGGTGGGCAGCCCCGCCTTGGTTTATGGCACTGTTTGTTTGGTGTCTGAACCTGGGCGTTTTTCCTCGGCTCCGCCTCCTTCAGCAGATCAGGCCGGTAAGGTACCTTGCTGGTAAGCCTTCCTGCTCTGCACAAAGCGTCTGGCATTTCTGATGCGTGTGTATCACCTTTTGTATGTGTGGTTCAGGTTGCTTCTTTGCTGGTGTCCCACTTGAAGTCTTCCTTTCAGCAACAGTATGGAGTTTCCTTGCAGTCTTTTCTTTTTTCTTCGTTGGTTTTCATAGACTTCAGACCTAATTGTTTTGTCTTTTATATCTGGGATTTTTCTGGATCGGCATCTTATGCCTAATACGGCATTTTGCAAGCTCTCTCTTGTGCATTTTTCACCTCAGGCCTGCCCATGTGCTGCCTGAACCTTCTTTGGTCTTTGGACTGGGTTCTTTCCTTCCTTTATTCTCCTCGCTCTGTGGTGGCCCCTTTGGTTCGTGGTTACTTTTGGAAGGCCTTTATTTTGTTAGCCTTGGCCTCCGGGGATCGGGTTGGGGAGCTTCATGCCCTTTTCAGCTGCCGAGAGTTCTGTTCGTTTGATCCAGGTGGTTGTTTTGTTAGTGTGCAGCCTTCTTCTTTTCTGGTGCAGAATGAGACTGCAGGCTTCCGGAGGGATCCGTTGGTTGTGGATGCTTGGTTGTATAGGTTGGGGGTGCATCATGAGTTGTCCGGTGGCGGCTTTACGCCGCTACCTGCCGGCCATTGGTTCTGAGTCAGTGGATGCTCTCTGGGTGGATCCGGTTTCCCCGGTTCCCTGTTCCAGAGGCTAGTGTGTCTCAGGTTGTCCGCAGTGTCATTAAGTCCAGCCAGCCTGCGGTTTACCCTCATGCCCATGATGTTTGCTAGTATGCTGCTGTCGCAGTGGTTTTTGCCAATATGACTTGGATCGACGTTCGGTGGTGGGGGTTTCGCAGGTTGCACACGCTCCTGGCACACAGGTATCTCGTGACCGTTCCGGTTCCTTCACGGCCCTGTGTGCCCTTGGGCCGTCTGTCTCTTCCTCATCTTGAGACGTGCGGTGCTGCTGCCTCTCGGGTAAGTCCCTGATTTTTCCTTGGGTAGTTAGCTGCAGGGAGCCGACGGGGCTCCCCACAGACAACCAGCGTTGAATGAAATGTAACACCATTTTCTGGGTGAGCCCTGGAGGTTGCCTGACTCCCTCCCTCCAAATGGTCGACAGTTTTCCTCGTTCAAAAACTAGGGTGGTGGGCTGCCGGCTACCCCACAGAGGGTTAATGCCTACGAGTGGGAGTGCTAGTTGGAAGAAGAGTTGCTTGTTTTGTTTATATATCTAGGGGGAGTTATTTTGCTGTTTTTAGGATGTAGATTGCACAAGTTAATCAGACAGTCGTCTGTTTTGATTCGCCTACTTTTCTGAGTCCTTTCCTGGTCGATGGCAATTATGACATACTGTACACTTTTGTGCCCTCGACGCAGTGGAAAAAAACTTGCACCTTGTGTGTGCAACGTTTTGGGTGATCGAGCGGCAACACTGAAAAGTGTATACTCTTTTCACTGTCCTGACGTTAATTTTCGATTTACATATTTCATTTTTGTACCAATGTGTTCACAATAGAATGTTCTAAAAGAACATAAGTATAAAATGTCACATAAGGATGCGTTAAACCGGCAACAAATAAAAAGAACTACGTCGATTACACTCGTCGTGTCAATAATACAATTGTTTTACCACGATGATGCAATGTTATGTCGTTCTTCCAAATAAGCTCTTCAGCTATTAGAGAAAACGTAAATTTTATGGCAAACATTTGTAAACTATCCCCAAGTCGATCGGATAGAAAATAGATTTTATACAAATATTTTTTCTCGTGACTCGTGAACGAGTTCGTCACGCGCACTCAGGAGAAAAGTTGGTAACGTTCTCGGGCGCCACACTTGAAAGTGTTTATTAAATGTAAAGTGCTCAAAGGCCATTCTGTGCCTTTCTGAGTGAGCCAGGTTCTGCTCCCTGGTAGGTATAAGAGACTCCTGTGACTAATGACCCCAAACTAATAATATAGCACATATCAGTTCGGATAACTTCAGGGAGCCTCCGAGACACCTAGAAAATGGCGTTTCATTGTATTCAAAGCTGGTTTTTCTTTGTGGAGTTATTGTCCTGCTCCTTGATAGTAAGAAATTGTGTAATAAATTGTGTAAAATAATTCCACTAAGATTTCCTATGTCATTGTAAATGTATTAATTTTTTGTATTACATAAACGTAAAAAAATACCAAAAAAGTACATCAGAGGCTTGGAATTAGCACCAACAAACAAGAAAGTTAAATTTTTTCAGTTATGCTGTTGCCTCACAAGCATCACTTATACACACTACTGTAAAATTCTTCTGCTCACATAACGGGTCATTTATCAATTTGCTGGTCAAAGCAAGTTTTTCTGCTATTAATACGCTTCTAAATAATGGTCTTTTTTTACTAGTAAACAGCACTATCGTGCGTAATTAAGTTATAACCAGGCTTTATTACCAATTCATTGCTGTACAAATTGGGTATCTATCATCCTCTGACCTGCTTATTATTTAGCACATTGGCAGCAACAATAAAACTTTCACTTATTAATCAATGACAAATTATCTTTCTTTAATAATCAAGAGTAAGTTTTTATATCATATATTTTATTATCCTTTTACTCGACATTCAATTTCTGAAAAACATTTTACCAAAATCAACAGAAATTAAAGTGTGTGGATGATACATAACAAATTCTTAGTTTTAAGCCTTTAATCTTTACATAGTGGGGTGAGTACAACGACGTTTTAACGCTTTTAGGTCTAGCATAAAATTTAAAACACCTGCGGGAACACACAGCGGCATATGCCAGGTTGGCTAACATAAAAACGGCCTTTAGAAACTTGTGTAAGGAATCTTTCGGAACATTATATACCACACATGTCAGACCAATCCTGGAGTATGCGGCTCCAGCATGGAGTCCATATCTATTCAAGCATAAGACTAAACTGGAAAAGGTTCAAAGGTTTGCCACCAGACTAGTACCCGAGCTGAGAGGTATGAGCTACGAGGAGAGACTACGGGAATTAAACCTCACTTCGTTGGAAGACAGAAATTAGGGAGGACATGATCACCACATTCAAGATTCTCAAGGGAATCGACAGGGTAGATAAAGACAGACTATTTAACACAAGGGGCACACGCACTAGGGGACACAGGTGGAAACTGAGTGCCCAAATGAGCCACAGAGATATTAGAAAGAACTTTTTTAGTGTCAGAGTGGTTGACAAATGGAATTCATTAGGAAGTTATGTATGGCTGACTCCATACACAGTTTCAAGTTTAGATATGATAGAGCCCAAAAGGCTCAGGAACCTGTACATTAGTTGATTGACAGTTGAGAGGCGGGACCAAAGAGCCAGAGCTCAACCCCCGCAAGCACAATTAGGTGAGTACAGCTTATTCCCGAGCTCTCCAGTTAACAGATTGCATCTTGGGAATAAAAATCCTGGGCACCTCTCATGGGAGTGAGGGACTCGGTACTAACACAGCGGTCATGGGCAGCAGTCCTGCAGATGTTGCCACAGTGAGACAAACAGCCACACCACACAGCCTTGGTTTCTTGCCTCACCACATCATGCAATGGGACCCCGTGTTTGTTTAGAAAATTAATGTGAAAAAGATTCATATTCAGGATTAAGTGCTCATGATTGCGAGATCTTCAAAGCTAGATTCGGGGCAAAGTCTTCATTGCTGGATTAAAGAGAAAAATATCGTGGCTTCCAGGACTTTGCACGTTTTCTTGATAATTGCCTGCTGCTTACTCTGCATCATTCCCTTTTGTTGATGATGATGTTGAGAGGTTTGGGAAAATTAAACAATACAGCTTTGGGATCCTTCTTCAAGTCCAGTTCTTCTCCTTCAGGAACTGAGAATGTGAAGTTCTGTAGAAGTGCTGACAGAAAAAGGTAAAGTTCCATACGGGCCAAAGCCTCACCAGGGCACACTCGTCGACCTGGCAGATCATTGTGTAAGTTACGTAACAGCCAATGTTTCAGAGGATTTCATACTTTAGAAGCTATTATGCTTGAAGAAACAAAATAATATTTTAGACAGCCATTGCTTAGAACAAATTATGAACTTATTCTTTTTGGAAAGTTGCCATTTAATACCTCAGAATTATAGACAACTAACCTAAGTAATTGGTAAAATCAATCTGCTACATTATTACTTCATGTCTTGGAAATTAGATAAATGCACGAGAAATAATAATGTTCATGTAATAAAACTTTCTTCACTTACCAATGGAGAAAGGAATGTAACTCTTCTTCTTGGTATCATATTTGCCTTCACTATCGAGAAAATGTTCTGGATAAAATTCGTTAGGCTTCTCCCAGTAGGCTGGATCACTGTGGCACATTTCGACGTTAGGAACGATCACTGTGTCCTAATAAACAAATAAAGCAATGTTATTAAACACTCACTGAATGCAGAGGGCAAGATCAAATTAAATAATAAAGTGAAATTGTTTGACAGTTTAATTAAACATTACTGTTATATCCAAAAACTTACTGGTTAACGATTTTGCAGCGACAATTTTATTTGTTATAGTGGACATGAAGTATCTTATTCATATATTCTCACTGAAATATTTTGTATTGGTTCCCATGTTAAATCTTATGATAAAGTGCACAGCATAACTTCCTTTAACAGTAAGGGGAACATTTCAGGTGATATTCTGCAGTAATGGAGAACACAAAGTAGAAATTTATCAGTTATTTTAAGTTATATTCAGTGATGTTCCTTGTCTTATATCAGATGGATATAAACCATTTCCCATATGTACTGCATCTCTGTCCCACATGTACCAATTACTAAAACAGTGGGAATTCAGAGAACATGCAGCATGCATCAACGTGATAGAGCTCCTAAGTTATTAGGACTGTCTCAAAGCTCACAAAATGTACTCACAAGAAAAAAGATGTGAAAGAAGCACCACTTACATGGAAGATACAGGAGGGTCAGGTCCTAAATTTGCACAATAACATAACATACTGGAGTAAACAGAATGGTAGGAAATACCGAGTAGAGGCAATAATACAGAGGTGGTGAGCTTTGAAGACAATTATAGTATAACAAAAACAAGTTTTGTGTACATTTAGCATGGTGAAGCTGGCTACTCATTGAGCATAAACATTAGTACAGGGTTACTGGTGATACTGTGTGTGTGTGGGCATTTTGTATGATAGAACTGGTAGTCTAAGAGTATGTACTTTTAACATCGTGAAGCTGTGTACTTGTGGTATAGTGATATCAGCAGTACAAGTAGTGTGCACTTATGGGTTAAATGCAGTGCGAGTGTGTTTACCTTTGGTATGGTGTAGCCAGCAAGTTGGGTGTCAGTAGTTGCAGAGTGAACCAGTCCCAAGGGTACTAAGGATACATGTCGGTTCACCTCGCTGATCACAGCTTCAAGATAGGCAAGTCTGAAGGGCAGAGATGTGTTAAAGATGATGATGATAAGTTATCAGCAGCATTATCATGGAATCAAGCTATAAAAGCGTAGGTTTAGAAAATAATTTGGTAAACACTGATTAGGAAATAGGGTTCAAGATCTGTGTATAAAAATAGATGCATTATATAAGCAAATAAACTGGAAATATCCCATCATAGTTTGGATAAATACTCGAGTGAAAACGGGAATGTGTTAACAAAATCTCTTCTACATAGCCTCACATGGGCTAATAAACAAAAGCTGCCTCACTAGAGCCAAACAGTATAATATTTTGAAGTAAGAAAGATTTGATATGTGTTTATACATATAAACAGTGAGGGAGGGTTTTTGTGACCAATAATACAGGTTTTGTACTGTAATGTTTGTCATAATATTTTTGATCTATCTGATAGAATGGCAATAAATTTACCAACTAAATAACTTTGCATATTTTTGTTTGTTTTTGTTTTTACCTAATACAACATGCTAAACATACCTGGGCTTGTCTTGGAGGGAGGGAAGGTGTGTCCTGGGAACCACCTCATCAATCTGGTGTTGAAGTTTGGCCTGGATCTCAGGGTACTTGGCCATGTACATTAGGACCCAACGAAGTGTCTGGTTGGTTGTCTCACTCCCGGCTGTGAACAGATCTGCTACTTGCACCCACAGGTCCTCCTCTGTTAGGGTACAGTGGTTAGGGTAGAGGGTTTAGTTAGGATTGATTGGTTGATGAAGATTACGCCAGCCAAGAGGTGACACGTGCTTAAGTAGCCTATAGGTCGTTGATATTTAGCGTGAATGTGATCTTTCGTTACGAAGTTTAGTTTGGGTACAGTAGTACTTCATGATATTTTGTTAAGTCAGGGTATATATCACCATGTGTAGTGGAATGCTGTATATAAATATGAATATAGTGTACATGTAAATATTGATAGTACATATTTATATGTACATGTAAATATACTCAAATAGGTGAGGAGTGCATCGTAAAGGAAAAAAAGGCCATAAATGGGGGACGGATATGAGATGTAAACAGGGACGAATAAAATAAGAGGGGAGGAAGCACATACAAACATTAATCAGGTGTAGTGGGCTTGACATTTTGAGCAGTGTCGTGTATGTTGGAATCTTCACGTTAAATCCAATACGCTCAGCACTGTCCCTTCACTTAAGAATGAACCATGTAGGTTCGAAACGCTGTGTAAATTTATAACAAGTGTAATACTTTCTACAGTTAATTATTTATTTTCCTTCTCCTCGAACAAAGATAACATTTTGAGGAATGCTCTACCAATAAACCATTATGCAAGAGCAATAGTCAGAAGGATAGAAGCCTGTTACGGACCCGAATCCAGCGTCCGAGCACGGAGCAGTGACGACCGCGTAGAAATATAGAAATAGTAGAAATAGGGGGTAGAAATAGCCTAAGCTACTCTGTCCCTTTGAGATGTATTTATTGCTTATCTCAATAAACATACTTGAACTTGAACTTGACCGCGCCATCTGTGGGTCAGCTCCCGAAACCCCCTCCAAATGGATGACGCCATCTAGTGAGGACAGGATATACCGGCCACAAGGGCTGGTTTCCCGTCCTGATCAGCTCATAACACAGCCGCTGCTGACCTCTGGTGAAGTGACGCTTAGACAGCAATGCCATCTATGGAGGGGATAGGTGGGCGTTTGTGTCTAAGCCCGTAAGTGAGGTGCGTTAGAGTGTAACCAGTACTGATGACGTGTCTGATTACAGAGTCGACCTGGGACTGCTGGATTGGACGATGGGGAGTCTACCCAAGGCAGCCGTAGAACCTCCACGCATTTGCTGTTGAAGCTGTGAGTCACCCCCCCCCCCCCGGATGAACACTGTTGTGTTAGCCTGCTTGTGAGGTGGCAGAACCAGGAATTGTCATACCCGGGGCTGACTGGTGGAGAAGACTAGCCACTGGGGTGTTGTGGTAAGGAGAGTGATCTGTGGAATCACACGAGGCTCCTGCCTAGGGCTCGCAATCCTAGTATCGGTCGTGGAGTGGCCTAACCAGCGGAACTGATTGGAACCTGCCAGCTACAGGCTGGGTTTGTGGTTGAAGGCCTCCACGACGGTGCACCCAGTGAGACTGTGATTTGGCTGACCTGTGGCCGGGGTAGACTCGCCGAGGGAATCAAAGGATTCATCGTGAGGCCAGAAGAGAACCAGGACCACTCGTCTTGAGCACCGTGAACGTCCAGAGTCTTCAGAGAAAGACAAGTGATTGTACATACGTGTAGTCATAGTAACCGCGTGTGACAGTTTATATATATATTTATTGGTGGTGGTGAATATATATTTAATTTTGTGCAGTTTTATCCCTTCCCCCCTTTAATTTACTTGCGTTACGGATCACACCTCTTGAAAGCCACTACTAGCTTGGGGCCGGATACCTAAACTCTATTAACATCAGAGAAAGAACCCAGTTGCGACCCAATAGGGCCGTAACAAAGCCCTAAACAACAAAATAATCAATACAGAATATGCAGTCATATTCAATGAAACGTGTATAAATGAAAACCTGCTGTAAGTATTCACCAATGTGTATGTATATATATATATATATATATATATATATATATATATATATATATATATATATATATATATATATATATATATATATATATATATATGTCGTACCTAGTAGCCAGAACGCACTTCTCAGCCTACTATGCAAAGCCCGATTTGCCTAATAAGCCAAGTTTTCCTGAATTAATATATTTTCTCTAATTTTTTCTTATGAAATGATAAAGCTACCCATTTCATTATGCATGAGGTAAATTTTTATTTATTGGAGTTAAAATTAACGTAGATATATGACCGAACCTAACCAACCCTACCTAACCTATCTTTATAGGTTAGGTTAGGTTAGGTAGCCGAAAAAGTTAGGTTAGGTTAGGTTAGGTAGTCGAAAAACAATTAATTCATGAAAACTTGGCTTATTAGGCAAATCGGGCCTTGCATAGTAGGCTGAGAAGTGCGTTCTGGCTACTAGGTACGACATATATATATATATATATATATATATATATACTGCACAACCAAATGGGTCTATATATATATATATATATATATATATATATATATATATATTATATATATATATATATATTATATATATATATATAATATATATATATATATATATTATATATATATATATATATATATAAAATATATATATATATATATATATATACTGCACAACCAAATGGGTCTCTCTCGCAGGACCAGCACCCCAACCACCGCCTTCTGAAGCCCATAAGCAATCCTGCTGGGATCGCCCCATTGCCGACCAAGAAGCTGCAACTTTGCTAGAAGCTGCGACAACACCACATGACACTGCCCGACTTAGAGCTGTAGCAGCTCCCCATGCAGGTGATTTCCTATTAGCAACCCCAATGTCAGCAACCGGCACCCGTCTCACACCGCAGGCCCTCCGAATTGCCGTGGCTCTCCGCCTAGCTGCCCCAATCCACACCAAATACAGGTGTATTTGCGGCGAGGCAGAGGCCGACAGATACGGACGGCATGGCCTTCTTTGCCAAAGGACGGGAGGATGGCATGCAAGACACGGCGAGGTTAATGACATTATTAAGAGGAGCCTTACCACAGCCGGTTGTCCAGCAGAGAGAGAGCCCCGTTACCTAATGTCCCGCAACTCTGATGAGCCTGTCGGTCGCCCAGACGGAATTACGGTGAACCCCTGGAAGAATGGTAGACAGTTGGTGTGGGACTACACTTGCGTTTCAACTTTGGCCAGTACCTATGTTGACTTCAGTGCTACACAAGCAGGAGGAGCTGCCAATCACCGGGAAGCGGCCAAGTCACGTAAATACAGAGACCTTGAGCACCACTACAATTTTGTCCCCATTGCCTCAGAGACACTTGGTGCCTGGGGTAAAAGTGCTGCTAGCTTTTTAAAGGAGTTGGGGTCTAAGCTAATCGAAACAACTAGAGACCCCAGAGCTGCCAGTTTTCTTTTTCAGCGCCTTAGTGTGGCAATCCAGAGAGGAAATGCTCACTGCATCCATGGTTCCTGCCCGCCATCTGAGGAGCTGGAGGAGCTATTCAACTTGTGACAAGCAGCCTTGTACCCTGTATGTAATCAATATTGTAACTTTTTTTGTGTAATGACATTTTCAAATAAAGTTAGATAAATATACACACTTAACAAAAGAATAGGGGTGGTAGGAGAAGAAAATATCAAAGTGTTCAGTGAGGATCCACAAGGTCTTCTCTGAGTACTCTTTATTTTCTTCTCCGAGGCTATGGGTCCCTACATTTGCACCAGAGGTGGTACCCCTTCTATATATATATATATATATATTAGTATATTTTGGTAGCAGTCTTTCCTGTAGACATATATTATTAAATATGACCGAAAAAGTAAGATGGTCTGGTTGTAGGAAGAGATTATATGTTCCATAATGGAGCCCTGTTGCTTATGCATCGTTAATCACATGGAAAGAGATGTTGTTGTCTTGCCTATATACTGAGCTCTTTGAGGCTTACAGTCCCCAAGTGGGCATTTGAAGGCATAGACGACGTTGGTCTCTTAAGGCGTTCTGCTTTGTGTCTGGAGAGTTTCTCATGAGTAGGTTGGCCGTTTTTTTGGTTTTATAGTAAATCGTCAATTGTATCTTTTGATTTTTGTCTGTAGGGATAACGTTCCTATCAACAATATCTTTCAGGACCCTTTCCTCCGTTTTATGAGCTGTGGAAAAGAAGTTCCTGTAAAATAGTCTAATAGGGGGTATAGGTGTTGTGTTAGTTGTCTCTTCAGAGGTTGCATGGCACTGAGATAAATCTCACTTTTTCGGTCATATTTAATATATATATATTTATATTTATATATATATATATTTAATATATATATTTAATATATATATATATATATATATATATATATATATATATATATATATATATATATATATATATATATATATTTCCCAATTATTTTCACCATGTATATGTACATATATACATATACATGGTGAAAATAATTGGGAAAATTTTTAAGGACTTCTTAAATATTTCAGTTAGTGTTCTGAGATCCACTTAGGACTCCTTGTTGAAACTCGTATGCAGGGAAGATGATGTTGGTTGAGGGACGACGAGGAAAGATGTTCAGTGATAAGTAGTCCTTTAGGTCTCAATTGGTCTCGCCTGCCCAAGCAAAATGCATACCATTAATAACACACCACTTATTGACAGTGAAGTATTATACCTTATCTCAGGTACCGTAAGAATGGGGTTAATAGTACAGCGTACCTTGGTGTACGACTGCCCTAGAGTACGATTACTTTTTGTTATACGTCGTCAAGTTCATCATAAAATTTGAAATGTTGTACGACGTTTTCCTTGGAATATGACGTCTGTTGATACAACCCGTTCTCGCACTTGCTTACAGTCTATATCTTGCTTATGAATAAGTGCATATGTGACATACTAATTTATTGTGAATATTTAAGTTTGCCTTGAAAAGTTGAATAGAAAACCACAACCTAACCTAACCTTCTTAGTATGTTAAGATATTACAATTAATACTGAACCTATACTTGTATTGATATTACAGTTTTATTAAAATAATAAAACAAATCTAAAATATTTAAATAAATTGTAAAGTAACTCAGGATATTGTCAAATTTTTTATAAAATCTCTATTGTTTAATAAAACTGAAAGAAAAAGTTAGTGCCCTGAAAAAAATTAGCTTGGATTATGTCATACATGTAATTATTTATAAGCAAATTAGTGACTGTAAGCAATAAGGCATATATGTGTTGTGTTGTGCGAGAGTAGGTTGCAAGATCCGTTTATGGGTCAAACGAGCGCGTGCTGCTGGGGGCTCGAGACTCCAGGATGGACCGAAATGTCGTTTTCCCTTCATTTTCTAGTGTGTAGTTTGGTCAACAAAACAAGAGATTATTTGTAAACATGAAAATGGTATTAAGGTTGTTGAATCAATTACAACAAATCTATGTCTACGATATCCACCGTAAATGCTAAGAAAAAGGACATTGAGTGCTAAGGGGGCAAAAAGCGTAACAACTATCACGAAACAAACAAACACAAACACTTGAAGATGTAGAAAAGTTATTATTAATTTGGATAAACAACAAGCATTTAGCAGGTGATAGCATTTTAGAGGCAATCATTTGTTCAAAAACAAGGATATTGCATGGAGATCTTATAAAGAAATCCTCCGGAAAGAGTGATCTATCTTGGGGTTATCTTATATGATATCTGGGCTTAGCGTCCCAGCGGCCCGGTCATTGTTACACACCCCCAGGAAGCAGCCCGTAGCAGCTGTCTAACTCCCATGTTATTTACCTATTTACTGCTAGGTAACAGGGCCGTCAGGTTGAAGGAATTTCTGCCCATTTGTTTCCGCCTCACCGGGGATCGAACCCGGAACCTCACGACTATGAATCCGAAGCGTTGTCCACTCAGCTCTCAGGCCCCCGGTGGTGCAGTGATGAAAGGTGGTGCAGATATGAAAGAGTTTAAGGCGAGCAGGGAAGGGTTTGACTCACCCAAATCAAGCTGCAGTAGTCTGTTGCCTTCACCTTTTAAATTATATTGTGAAGCCTCACTACAGACATGTATTAAGATGTAAGGAGACGTAAGGAACCAGGTCTCTATGGACCGGTTCTTGTTGAGACAAACAAGCAGTGAGCCACAACCAGGTGCTAGTGGTATGCCTGCAAAACGTAAGAGAGAGAGAGTACCCCAGAAATGTCATCACTGCCTGATGTTATAATGGCAGGGGGATTCCCTTTCCAATCACTAACACCTCTCCTCCACACCCCCCCCCCCCCTCCTCACAGTCTTCCATATGCCAAGAAGAGTCGTCAGTAAAGGTAAAATATATATACTGTACTGTAGAACAAAATATGAGTGGGATTTGGAATAATATGTATTTTTAAGTTAATATTTTTCGGTGTGTGTGAAACGGATAAATTCAATTTACATTATTTCTAATGGGGAAATTCGTTTTGGTTTACGATTTTTTGGTGTACGACGCGTCTCTGGGAACGGATTAGAATCGTAAACGAAGGTACCACATACTGATAACAAGCCAGCTATCAAAGACACAATTGCATTAAATAGATAAACATTAAGGTAAAGTTTCACCACTCACTGCTCATGGTAGACTCTGAGTGGCCTTGCTGTGCTGCCATCTCCACCAGGTACTTGTCTATGTAGTCCTTAGGATTGTTGGGGTCTACCGTGGCCTCGTGCTCATCCACCACTCTCTGTACTCAGGATGAAGAGTGCACATGTTAGAGGCGAGTGCATGTGTTGTATAGTCAAGAATAGCTTCTCCAGATTCATGATGGTAATGCACGTTTTCTGGAGCAGGGTTTTACAATTGGTGTAGTAAACCGTGGCGAGTTGGTCGCAACACTTGTCTGACTGTTAATAAGTCATACTGCTAAAATGTCCACCGTTATTGTCAAGTGAGAGTAACAGTGGCACAAAACAAAATCAACAAGAGGCTGTGGAATAAAGATCCGTAAAAAACAACTTTGTGAAGCACTCTTAAGCACAGATCTAAGCACTTGAATCTCGAGACAAATGATCGTACAATGTACGTGGAAATGCTGTATAATAAAAAAAAGTTCCCTGATGGTGTTTGTGTTCTAATGCCAATTATGATGGTGCATGTGTTTTGACATGAAGCAGGTGAGCACAGAGGTTCTGAAGTCATTCATGACTATGAGAGTACAGGCATTCTGCAATTCTAGTGGTACAGTACAGTATAGTAGTAGGTGATAGTAGTAGCAGATATTAATAGTACTGCGACTACTGTCACCATCATCACTGTTACTTCTCCCTCTATTACTGCCACCACTACTACCACTACAACCACCACCAACTGAGAGAGGGTGCAGAAGTAATTATCCAAAGAAAGTTCTAAACCAGAATAGATATGCAGCATGTTATAGGAGACCTTAGGATGCCAGTACAAAGCAGAGTCACAATAAGGTGGTCTATGATAGTCAAATTCACTGAGGATTTTATCGAGACACATGTGACATATAGGGTAGTTGGGAGCAAAATTTCAGTTCATCTAGAAAATGAGGACATTCATCCATGTGAAATGCATACTAGGGGTACCATTTGAGACAAAGATACTACACTCACCAATACATAATCTCTGATCTCTGAAAATGAACGAAGCATATCTTCTATTCCAAGTCGTTTTCTGAGAGAGGTAGGAGCAATTGGGACGAGCCAAGGGTACATGTCAAACAAAATATTGTCGCCTTGTGACAGGTCGAAGGCTTCATTGATAAGCTTGTTGAAGTTATGAACTTTGGGGTCGTCCACATCAAACCGGATATCTGCAGGTGGTCAGGGAGGAAGGGGGAAGATATATAGTAATGTTTGCACAAGTGCAGATAAATAAGTTACTAATGATTAAATTATTACAGAAATAATGTTAAATAAATAACAAGTTCTCAGTCTCAGGCAAACAATTTTTAAGGCTCCTAAAACGATATAAGGAAATGATTAGTCTGACCCTTGGAAGAACATTCAATAAATCATTAAAGCTGGGCAGTTTGTTTACATGTAACAGTGTAGAGGCGACATCTGGTGCCTCCAGCTGCCCTCTAATCTATCTATCATCTATATAAACAAAAATGGAAATGTTCGTTTGTGCATAACCGATAATCTCCGAACGTTGTTCACCGATTGCTTTGAAATTTTCACTCAACGTTCCATTCGCATCCGGCCAGGTTTTTATATACATATTATATAGAAGTTACGTCTGTGACGGTAAAAAAAAATTCTGAAAAACTGTGTTTTTCAGGTGTTTTTCATGTGAGGGAAATCTTCGAAACCTCTTTTCCGATTGCTTAGAAATTTTGACACAACGTTGTATTCGAATTGGCGCCTCTTTTTATGTATGTACTATATACATGTCTCACCTGTGACAGAATTTTTTTTTTTTTTTTTTAAACAGCGCCATCTGTTGATTGTAAGAACAACACACCCTGTAATCTCCAAAAGTACTTCACCGATTGCTTTGAAATTTTGAGACAACGTTGCATTCGAATGGGCGCGTCTTTTAATATACCTACTATATAGATGCCACCCCTGTGACAGGTAAAAACATGCGTTTTTGAAAAACAGCGCCATCTTTTGCACATATTAACAACTTTCACAGTTTATTAAATATGTGACAATTTCCATTTCAAGGTTTCCGATTGCATTGATAAATTACATATTCATAGATTTTGATTTGTTTAACTTTTTATTGAATTATTTTGTGTGACATTGTGTTGGAATTGAGCTGTGTTGTTTACCTTACTGTTCATTTCATACGTATAAGTATAGATGCCACACCTGTGACAGGTAAAACTATGTTTTTCTTGAAAAACAGCGCCATCTGTTTCATGTAAACGCAACACACATGCAATACTAAATATATTACAATCCATTTCAATATTTCTGATTCCATTGATAAATTGAGTTTTCATAGATTTTGATTTATTTTCATTTAGATTTAATTATTTTGTGTGAATTGTGTTGGAATTGAGCTGTGTTGTTTATAATACCATTCATTTTGTGAGCATAGTTTATTTTTTTCATAAATTCCTTTCATTTTTTAACTGTTTTTCTTATATTTCAGTGTTGGGAACATCAGATCACTTGATGTTCCCAATTTTCTGATGGGAACATCAGACCATTTGGAAAGGCATCGGATGAAGGAGTAGGGAATGGTGGGCATGACGAGGGGACGGAAATGAGAGATTGTGGGGAGGACAAGGGGAGAAGGGAGGGGGTTATAGTCGGGAAGGAGGAAGGGACAGGGGAGTTTGGGATGGTGGGGACGAGGGGATGGGGGAATGGAGAATGATGGGGAGGACAATGGGACAGGGAAGTGGGTCATGATGGGAAGGAAGAGGGGATGGTGGAGTGGGGAATGGTTGGGAGGCCGAGGAGACGGGTGAAGGGGGAATGGTGGGGAGGACTGGGGGACAGGGAAGGTTGCTGAGCCACAGCAACGCATGGCCGGGTTCTGATATATATATATATATATATATATATATATATATATATATATGTCGTACCTAGTAGCCAGAACGTCGTACTCGGCCTACTATGCAAGGCCCGATTTGCCTAATAAGCCAAGTTTTCCTGAATTAATATATTTTCTCTAATTTTTTACTTATGAAAATATAAAGCTACCCATTTCATTATGTATGAGGTCAATTTTTTTTTACTGGAGTTAAAAAAAACGTAGATATATGACCGAACCTAACCTACCCTACCTAACCTAACCTAACCTATCTTTATAGTTTAGGTTAGGTTAGGTCGAAACGCTGCGCGTGCTAGTGGCTTTACAAGACTGTAATTACCATATTTGTATCCTCACATTCCTTATGTACATTCTTGTATATGCATAAATAAAAATAAAATAAAAAATAAAAGGTAGCAGAAAAGTTAGGTTAGGTCAGGTTAGGTAGGTTAGGTAGTCGAAAAACAATTAATTCATGAAAACTTGGCTTATTAGGCAAATCGGGCCTTGCGTAGTAGGCTGAGAAGTGCGTTCTGGATACTAGGTATGACATATATATATATATATATATATATATATATATATATATATATATATATATATATATATATATATATATAAGCCTATACTTGCATAAACCACAAGTGAAGATTAACAATCTTTGGACAACACCCACCAGTGGGCCTCAAACCCAGAAAGCACAACTACCTTCCAGTAGCTGCCATAACTAGTACGCTTTAACCCACTACACCATCAGACCCTACAAAAGAAGTAGAGACTTCGAGATATATATACACCTCAAATATCTCCACTTCCCGAGGGCACTAGACAAGTGAGAGCATGACGAGGTGGGCATGACGAGGGTAGTTGTGCTTTCTGGGTTCGAGGCCCACTGGTGGGTGTTGTCCAAAGATTGTTAATCTTCACTTGTGGTTTATGCAAGTATAGGCTTATATATATATATATATATATATATATATATATATATATATATATATATATATATGTCGTACCTAATAGCCAGAACGCACTTCTCAGCCTACTATGCAAGGCCCGATTTGCCTAATAAGCCAAGTTTTCCTGAATTAATATATTTTCTCAATTTTTTTTCTTATGAAATGATAAAGCTACCCATTTCATTATGAATGAGGTCAATTTATTTTTATTGGAGTTAAAATTAACGTAGATATATGACCGAACCTAACCAACCCTACCTAACCTAACCTAACCTATCTTTATAGGTTAGGTTCGGTGTGGTAGCCGAAAAAGTTAGGTTAGGTTAGGTTAGGTAGGTTAGGTAGTCGAAAAACAATTAATTCATGAAAACTTGGCTTATTAGGCAAATCGGGCCTTGCATAGTAAGCTGAGAAGTGCGTTCTGGCTACTAGGTACGACATATATATATATATATATATATATATATATATATATATATATATATATATATATATATATATATATATATATATATATATATATATTGGTGTATACTGGCAGCAGGTTTTCTTTCAAACATGTTTCATTGAATATGACCGCATATTCTGTATTTATTATTTTCTGGTTTAGGGCTTCTATCCCTCTAACTATTTTCTTAGCATCAGGGCTTAATTGGAATAGGAGTTCTCCAAAACTCATTTTCGTACTTTTAAGGTGAAGAAAAGAAGTGATTTACTATAGAGTGTATTACACTTATTTGTATAATTTGCACGACGTTTCGAACCTCCATGGTTCATTCTCAAGTGAACAGATCTTACAATACTAGTTGATTTTATACCCGCATTAGGTCAGGTGATAATACAATGAAGGTGAAAAACATGGGGGATACATAAGGGATAAACATAGGGGCTGCAGAAGGCTTATTGGCCCATACGAGGCATCTCCTATCTAAACACAAAGATTAATCCTTGTGTTTAGATAGGAGATGCCTCGTATGGGCCAATAAGCCTTCTGCAGCCCCTATGTTTATCCCTTATGTATCCCCCATGTTTTTCACCTTCATTGTATTATCACCTGACCTAATGCGGGTATAAAATCAACTAGTATTGTAAGATCTGTTCACTTGAGAATGAACCATGGAGGTTCGAAACGTCGTGCAAATTATACAAATAAGTGTAATACACTCTATAGTAAATCACTTCTTTTCTTCACCTTAAAAGTACGAAAATGAGTTTTGGAGAACTCCTATTCCAATTAAGCCCTGATGCTAAGAAAATAGTTAGAGGGATAGAAGCCCTAAACCAGAAAATAATAAATACAGAATATGCGGTCATATTCAATGAAACATATATATATATATATATATATATATATAATTTATGGGAACAATGACATCAGGACTGGATACACATGTGAATGGGAAATAGTCTTACAAGTTCCAGAAAAAGAGTGAGAAAATGTCAACACTGTAGAGAAATATCCGACAGACCACTGGAACTTTATCTTACATAGTGCAGAGTTACAAACTAAATAATGTTTCCATCTGAGATTTATCATCGCAGAAGTTGTTAATATTGTACATAATCTTATTGAAACCAACACACAAGTCATAAATAGTCATACATTGCTTAAGTAAGACAGAAACAAGTAACACTTATAGCGGGGCAGCCAGAGGCTTAAGACCCGCGCAGGATTATCTTGAAACACGGAAGATGGGGGGGGGCGGGTATTCGTCCTCACTAACACCTCTCTGTACCCGTATTCTACTTTAACTCTCTACCAAGGGACCCCAAACTTTTACTTGAGCCGACCCCACGCCACGTGGACTAAAGATTATTGACCGACTTAAAGTTCTACAACCTTATGTCGTAGAAACCGACTTCTAGCAAAACTCTAGATCCGCCTTGTGCTGCCACCACCAGACCAGTAACGCTGAGCAATGATCGAGGTCTGGATCGATCATGCTAATCAATGAACTTTGGGGCTTGATCCCCACTAGTAATATATGAATTGGATATCTGTAAGTGTGGAATTAATTAACAATCAAAGGGACAATGAATTCTTATTCGGTGTTAGAATCGGCGACCAACTCAACTCGGCCTCTGAGCTACCCACGTGGTACGGGACAAAACACATATTACATAAAATGGAAATTAATAAAAAAGACAATTTAATAGCTAAATGGTTTATTCCAAAACTAAATCAAATCTAAAATCAAAGCACTCCCTAAACTGAGCACTCCCTGATGTGAAAAGCCATGAGTTGAACTACTGCCCTATACCAAACTCTTATAGCACTCTACCTTGAGGCGACCAGCTAGATGTTTGTGCTGGTCTTGGGCGAGAGGTGGAGTGGCCACCTTCCGTTTGTCGCTCCTGATCCACACTCTCTCCTCTCTGATGCTCCTCTACCCAGGAGCCCGAGCAGAGTATTCTTCCGCCTAGTTTTTCTAAGTTACTAGCAAGGCTTAAGTTTAACAACTAACCTCTGTTGCACTGAATGACCCAGATTGGTTGAATTATTTTAACTGAAGTTAATTACACAAGCATCTTAGGGAAGGCCTATTCCTGATTACAAAATGGCTATTTGACCATTGAGAAATAGTGGACGGGGAAATTCTGATGACCTGTGATCTCAGGTCGGCCAAATTGTTCCGCGCCGAGGTCTAGTCCCGGCTCGTGACGTCACTGATGGTGACTTAACTCATTATTCTAACAATCAGGATACTCTTGATACTATAAACAGGAATATTATACAATTTGAATGAAGAGTAATGTCTCTAAATTACTGAATATTGTGGAATAATTCATTATACGAAATTGTGGACAAAGGCGGCAGTTATTTTCACCGACAATCCCCCCCCCCCCCCCCCCGCCCCCGCCCGGGGATGCGACCATGTGTTTGGGGTCAGGTCCCTACCCGTGGTTTCTCGAACATTCTGGGTCATGCCTACAACAGCTAGTTTGTTACAATCTCCCCCAAAATAACACCTTAGACCACCACTCACCTGAGACAATCTTCCATATAACATTGAGGATAGCAACATTGAGTGACCAGGGGATGGGTTGTGGTGTCCCTGTGTGCTTCCCAAAGTCCTCTACCAGCATCTCGGCCTCGTTCTGGATGGCCTCCATCAGGCTGGACTTGCCCATTCCCAGGTCCTTGAGCTGACGCAGGGAGAACCTCCTGTTGTTGTGCCACGTCAGGCCGGTGCTGTTGGACAAGCCTGGTCCCCAACACATTATATTAGTTAGAGTATGTAGCACGAAGTAAAGATTTATATATATAAATATTAACATATTTTATGTAATACACACAGAAATTACAATTACGTGATATATCAAATGAACACAAGCTGCAGCTGTTGCGCTATAGTCGCTATACATCTGCATTGTTCAATCTCGAGTAGGTTCGAACCCTCATCACGGCCCTAGTGTTCATTATATTATATAATATATATATATAAATATATATATTATATATACCGAAAAAGTAAGATTAATAATTCTAACACAAATTTTCTCAATCTTTCGTACATTTCTTTTCACTGTTGGAGGTAAATCAAAAATCAATTCTCCAAAATTCATTTTTATTTCTAGTCTGACGCGACACGAGCGCGTTTCGTAAAACTTATTACATTTTCAAAGACTTTAGTTTACAAATACACAACCGAATAGAACTTACGCATCTCCAATTTTATATCTACATTTGAGTGAGGAGGATGGGGTGAGGTGGCATTAATAGGGTATTAATTTCATCAACACAAGACAGAACATGAGGTGGTATTAATAGGGTATTAATTTCATCAACACAAGACAGAACACGAAACAATGGGTATTGAATAGAAGTTTTTGTAGAAAGCCTATTGGTCCATATTTCTTGATGCTTCTATATTGGAGCGGAGTCTTGAGGTGGGTAGAATATAGTTGTGCATTAATTGGCTGTTGATTGCTGGTGTTGACTTATTGATGTGTAGTGCCTCGCAAACGTCAAGCCGCCTGCTATCGCTGTATCTATCGATGATTTCTGTGTTGTTTACTAGGATTTCTCTGGCGATGGTTTGGTTGTGGGAAGAGATTATATGTTCCTTAATGGAGCCCTGTTGCTTATGCATCGTTAAACGCCTAGAAAGAGATGTTGTTGTCTTGCCTATATACTGGGTTTTTTGGAGCTTACAGTCCCCAAGAGGGCATTTGAAGGCATAGACGACGTTAGTCTCTTTTAAAGCGTTCTGTTTTGTGTCTGGAGAGTTTCTCATGAGTAGGCTGGCCGTTTTTCTGGTTTTATAGTAAATCGTCAGTTGTATCCTCTGATTTTTGTCTGTAGGGATAACGTTTCTATTAACAATATCTTTCAGGACTCTTTCCTCCATTTTATGAGCTGTGGAAAAGAAGTGCGTTTCACTTACGAGATGGAAAAGGATGGGAAGCTGCCCTTTCTAGATGTAACAGTCATGGAAAAGAGCGGAGGTTTCCACACTGCAGTCTACACTAAGGAAACGAACATAGGAATGTGCCTAAATGCCAACAGTGACTGCCCAGACAGGTACAAGAGGAGTGTTGTTAACGCATATGTCGACCGTGCTCTCAGCCACAGCTCAGAATGGAAGCAAGTCGACGAAGAACTCTGTAGGGTAAGGCAGGTCCTAGTCAACAACGGCTTCTCTAATGGTTTCGTCGAAGACATCATAAGAAGGAAAGTGAAACGCCATGCAACCTCTGAAGAGACAACTAACACAACACCTATACCCCCTATTAGACTATTTTACAGGAACTTCTTTTCCACAGCTCATAAAATGGAGGAAAGGGTCCTGAAAGATATTGTTAATAGAAACGTTATCCCTACAGACAAAAATCAGAGGATACAACTGACGATTTACTATAAAACCAGAAAAACGGCCAGCCTACTCATGAGAAACTCTCCAGACACAAAGCAGAACGCTTTAAAAGAGACTAACGTCGTCTATGCCTTCAAATGCCCACTTGGGGACTGTAAGCTCCAAAAAACCCAGTATATAGGCAAGACAACAACATCTCTTTCTAGGCGTTTAACGATGCATAAGCAACAGGGCTCCATTAAGGAACATATAATCTCTTCCCACAACCAAACCATCGCCAGAGAAATCCTAGTAAACAACACAGAAATCATCGATAGATACAGCGATAGCAGGCGGCTTGACGTTTGCGAGGCACTACACATCAAGAAGTCAACACCAGCAATCAACAGCCAATTAATGCACAACTATATTCTACCCACCTCAAGACTCCGCTCCAATATAGAAGCATCAAGAAATATGGACCAATAGGCTTTCTACAAACACTTCTATTCAATACCCATTGTTTCGTGTTCTGTCTTGTGTTGATGAAATTAATACCCTATTAATACCACCTCTTGTTCTGTCTTGTGTTGATGAAATTAATACCCTATTAATGCCACCTCACCCCATCCACCTCACTCAAATGTAGATATAAAATCGGAGATGCGTAAGTTCTATTCAGTTGTGTATTTGTAAGCTAAAGTCTTTGAAAATGTAATAAGTTTTACGAAACGCGCTCGTGTCGCGTCAGACTAGAAATAAAAATGAATTTTGGAGAATTGATTTTTGATTTACCTCCAACAGTGAAAAGAAATGTACGAAAGATTGAGAAAATTCGTGTTAGAATTATTAATCTTACTTTTTCGGTCATATTTAATAATATATGTCTACAGGAAAGACTGCTACCAAAATATACTAATATATATATATATATATTTATATATATATATATATATATATATATATATATATATATATATATATATATATATATATATATATATATATATATATAATAAAATGAAATACCATATGACAGTTTGTGTACTGAGGCAAACTAGTGCTCACATTAGCAGTGACACAGCAGCGACAGAATTAGGGGCAAATAGCCCCGGTACACACTAGTTTAGAAGCCAGGACCCGTGCCTAATTAACATCGGATTTCTCCCAGCTTACTATCACAGCGGAGTTTACCATGAACTAAGTACAAAAAGTATCATATGCCATCCCTGAAGCCAATAAAAACAAGATGGTAAGAGCATTTGTTTTTAAAGAGACAAGTACCTTTTGTCTCTCTTTAAACCCTAATGCTCCCACCATCTTGTTTTTATTGGCTTCAGGGATGTCATATGATACTTTTTTCTTAATTCATGGTAAACTCCGTTGTTTAAAAGTGGTACACAGGTACCAGTTACCTCTCGATGGTGAGCTCTAGAGGGGAGGTACGGTGTAATATAAGGAGAGCGAGAAAGAGGGGTTCTCCTCTCGACGTTATAAGAAGATGAAACGCTGGTATAACTTTACCGATTTTCTTGAAGCTACTGAAGGCGTCTAAAGTGTAGAAGTCAGGTCGGCCCTGCAGGTCAGGGCTGGAGAAGGCTTCCTTGATCAGCTGGAAATTGTTGAGGAAGACCATGGTTCGAGTCCCCAACCGCCACCTGTATATATTTTTATCATTCATAGGGATAACATTGCCTTCCATAGAGTTTGCTATATCGCTTAATAGTGATAGAGTTGGTTCTATCGAACTGAATCAAAGACCCTAGGGGCAGGTAAGCAAAAGATGGAAGGCTCGTACGAAGATGCAGAAAACTTGAGCAGGGAACAGGTTACAAGTCAGAGGAGGGGAGTACAGCACGGTGACCCAACCCCCGTGGGTTTATATTTATATATATATATATATATATATATATAAATATATATATATATATATATATATATATATATATATATATATATATATATATATATATATATATATATATACAGAGCTGCAAGAACAGTTAGTGATGCAGCGGCCAACATGCTGAAGACAGAACACGAAACAATGGGTATTGAATGGAAGTGATTGTAGAAAGCCTATTGGTCCATATTTCTTGATGCTTCTATATTGGAGCGGAGTCTTGAGGTGGGTAGAATATAGTTGTGCATTAATTGGCTGTTGATTGCTGGTGTTGACTTTTTAATGTGTAGTGCCTCGCAAACGTCAAGCCGCCTGCTATCGCTGTATCTATCGATGATTTCTGTGTTGTTTACTAGGATTTCTCTGGCGATGGTTTGGTTGTGGGAAGAGATTATATGTTCCTTAATGGAGCCCTGTTGCTTATGCATCGTTAAACGCCTAGAAAGAGATGTTGTTGTCTTGCCTATATACTGGGTTTTTTGAAGCTTACAGTCCCCAAGAGGGCATTTGAAGGCATAGACGACGTTGGTCTCCTTTAAAGCGTTCTGCTTTGTGTCTGGAGAGTTTCTCGTGAGTAGGCTGGCCGTTTTTCTGGTTTTATAGTAAATCGTCAGTTGTATCCTCTGATTTTTGTCTGTAGGGATAACGTTTCTATTAACAATATCTTTCAGGACCCTTTCCTCCATTTTATGAGCTGTGGAAAAGAAGTTCCTGTAAAATAGTCTAATAGGGGGTATAGGTGTTGTGTTAGTTGTCTCTTCAGAGGTTGCATGGCGTTTCACTTTCCTTCTTATGATGTCTTCGACGAAACCATTGGAGAAGCCGTTGTTGACTAGGACCTGCCTTACCCTACAGGTACCTTACCCTGCGAGTTCTTCGTCGACTTGCTTCCATTCTGAGCTGTGGCTGAGAGCACGGTCGACATATGCGTTAACAACACTCCTCTTGTACCTGTCTGGGCAGTCGCTGTAGGCATTTAGGCACATCTACTTGCGTATACATGTGCCCATCCGGGCTCAAGAAGGGTGCCTCTTTAGTACAAGCTTGGAGTAGTTTCCTTATAATGTTTTCTGGTATGTCAAAAAGAGTACAGGCCGGATCACGATACACTCTGTCCGCTATCATCCCGATTGTTTCATCCACAGATACGTTGGTAAACAGTGATTCCACGTCCAACGAGGCTCTTATTCCTGTGGCCCGTGTTCCCCCCAGTAAGTCAACAAATTCCTTTGGAGAATTCAGGCTGAAGGCACAAGGGACATAAGGAGTCAGCAAACCATTGAGTCACATCGCCAGTCTGTACGTGGGTGTGGGTATCTGGCTGATGATTGGCCGAAGTGGGTTTCCAGGCTTGTGTGTCTTGACATTTCCATACGCATATCCAGGTTTGTATTCCCCAATAATCTTTAGCAGGTGGAGTCCAGATTTCTTGGCGTTCACAGTTTCGATCAATTTGTTGACCTTTGCTTTTAATTCGGCTGTAGTGTCCTTCGTTACCCTTTGGAATTTAGTTTAGTCAGAGAGTATGATGTTCATTTTCGCCAGATATTCGTCTTTTTTAAGAATGACATATATTGGCGACTTGTCACCTCTCCTGACGACTATCTCCTTGTTCTCATGAAGGCTCTTAGCTGCCGCTATGAGCTCGGGGGACAGTATGGTGCTTCTGTAGTTGCCTCGATTCTTTCCTCCTTCCGCAATAAGTTCTGCTTGTAAAGTGTCTTTGGTGGTGACCTTCTTTTGTGTCTCGAGGTCGAATATGTCGTCCAACAGGATCTCCAACTCCACTTTCTGGGCCATCTCACTTGGTCTGGACATAACGTGACAGTTTATACCCAGATTTAGGAGAGTGACTTGGTCCTCAGTGAGGTTGATTCCTGCAAGGTTTAGGAAGCCATCTCTTGGTCGTGAAATTGCCATAGGTCCTCCATATAACGTTGTTAGTTTCTTGATTATCCTGGTTTCGGTGCTGAGGTGATGTCGTTCTGTGAGGATGTTGAGGTGCTGCTCGATGAACACCAGATGTCCTTCATCAACTCATTGCCTGCGAGAAAATGGAATTCTGTGGGTTAAATACCCCGGAATTCCTACCTCTCTTTCTGGTTTTGAAGTATAGTGCAGTGGATACAGTGTGTACCTGCAACTCTGTGGGCCAGGGTTCGAGTCTCCTGGTGGGTTGAGTGTTAAAAAGTTATAAACTTCAGCTTGCGAGTTATTTAGGCATATATGTATATATATATATATATATATATATATATATATATATATATATATATATATATATATATATATATATATATTTAGCCACATGTTCCTACATTTTTGTACAGCCACTAGCATAAATAGCATTTCGGGCAAGTTCTTAATCCTAATTTTCACGCACACATTCCCAGGAAACAGCCCGTAGCAGCTGTCTAACTCCTAGGTAACTATCTACTGGTAGGCAACAGGGTCATCAGGGTTAAAGAAACTGCCTATTTGATTCCGTCAGGGATCGAACCCGGATCCTTAGGACATTGAGCCCTGAGCGTTGTCCACTCAGCCGTCAGGTTTAACTTGGCAGTGATGCTGTACGCCGTTCTTACTGTCCATTTACATCCATGGGCGTCACACGGGGGCTCAGTTCCTAGGCAGCTGGAGGTAGTGGCCAGTTTTGTTGGTCATTTGTTGTAATAGACTTAAGGGCAGCATTAGAGAGGCGTCAACATGTACAGCATAATACTGTATTATGTCTGCGGTTTCTGGCGCAATATGATCTTAAAAGTCTTTCAAATATGAAAAATTATGAATTTGAAGAAATATTGGTCGTGCTTCTTTTTCCCATTAGGGAAACTAGGGGTAGTGACTTCATTTATATTTAATTGAATGAATTATATTATGTTGTTCAGAAAGAGAGGACGAGGTGCAGGGGAGAGTGAGAGGGGAAGAGGTAGAAGGGAGAGTGAGAGAGGAGTAAGAGAGGATGCAGAGTGTTGTGACACAAACAGGCTGGCATACCCTCTCGAGGGTGGGGGGGGGGGGGGGTTAACTCAAGGACTCGCCCTTGTATAGCTCTCTAGAGAGGCTACGTGCTTGTCCTGCACACTCTACCACTCTCTATGTTCAACTCTTTGTATTTGTACCTATTTGTGCCTGCTAGAACGAGCTGCCAGCTCTTGGACCCCACCTTTCTATCCGTCATTTTTTTTATTTTACCCTGAAGGGTGAGTTTATTGGGCAGCGCCACTCACCCTGTGAGTGGACATACCACCATATCAGCATGTACATCACCAAACCCCCAATACGAAGAAAACCCGCTGGGTTGTTCATCCTGCCAACCGTTAATTGTCTAATATCTTTACTCCAATTCTATTTTTTGTATCATATCAATATTTTAATGAACTATTTACCACACACACATATGCAAACACATATAATATGTTTGTGCACATATTACACACACACAGGGCCTGGCGGCTGAGTGGACAGCACTCGGGATTCGTAGTCCTAAGGCTCCGGGTTCAATCCCCGGAGGCGACACAAACAAATGTAAAATTGCTTCTTACACCCTCATGCTCCAGTTCACCTAGCAGTAAATAGGTACCTGGATGTCAGACAGCTGCTACGGGCTGTTTCCTGGGTGTGAGTGAGTGATCAAAAAATCAGTTGATTGATTGAAAGTTGAGAGGCGGGATCAAAGAGCCAGAGCTCAACCACGTGTGTGGTTGTGGAACACATGATGTCACACAGGACAGCATGCGTCTTCAAGAAGTCCTGGACAAACTGAAGAAATGGTCCCACAAATGGTTGTTAGAGTTTAACCCGAGCCAATGTAATGCAATGAAGATAGAATATAGGTTAAGGGAGCAGAAGGGCAGATACAGGGTATCATTTGGGAGATAAAATTCTTCTAATATTAGAGAGAGAGAGAGAGAGAGAGAGAGAGAGAGAGAGAGAGAGAGAGAGAGAGAGAGAGAGAGAGAGAGAGAGAGAGAGAGAGAGAGAGAGAGAGAGAGAGAGAGAGAGAGAGAGAGAAAAGAAAAACCTGGGGGTTGATATCACGCCAGACCTATCTCCTGAAGCCCACATCAAGAGCATCAGCGGCATATGTAAGGCTGGTCAACATAAAAACGGCCTTTAGAAACTTGTGTAAGGAATCATTCAGAATCTTGCATACCACGTATGCCAGATCAATTCTGGAGTATGCAGCTCGAGCATGGAGTGCATAAAACTAAACTGGAGAAGGCTCAGAAGTTTGCCACCAGAGTAGTACCCAAATTGAGGGGCTTGAACTATGCGGAGAGACTACGGGAATTAAACCTCACGACGCTGAAAGATAGAAGAGGGGGGGACATGATCACCACATACAAGATTATCAAAGGAATTGATAGGGTAGACTAAGACAGTTTATTTAACACAAGGGGCACACGCACTAGGGGAACACAGGTGGAAATTGAGTGCCCATAAGAGCCATAGAGACATTAAAAAAGATTTTTTTTAGTGCCAGAGTAATTAATAAATGGAATGTATTAGGAAGTGATGAGGTGGAGGCAGACTCCATAAACAGTTTTAAGTGTAGATATGATAGAGCCCAATAGGCTTAGTAGTGTGTACACTTGTTGACTGATGGTTAACAGGCGGAAGTAAAGAGCCGAACCTCAACCCCCGCAAGCACAACTTGGTGAATTGCACTTGCACAAACACACACACACACACACACACACACACACACACACACACACACACACACACACACACACACACACACACACACACACACACACACACACACACACACACACACACAGGCACCATAGCAACTGGAGGACAGAAAATTATAATAGTAGTCATATATAACCCCCCCACCGAATGTCAGAAGACCCAGACAGGAATATGATAGAAACAACTTGGCCACCATCAATATAATAGAGAGAACAGCTTCTGTGGCTAGCAGGAACGGATCCAGACTTCTAATCATGGGAGACTTCAACCATGGGAAGATAGACTGGGGGAACAGAGACCCACATGGAGGCCCAGACACATGGAGAGCTAAGCTGCTGGATGTGGCAACAAGAAACTTTCTAAGTCAACACGTCAAGGGACCGACAAGAATGAGAGAAGGGGATGAACCAGCTTTGCTTGATCTGATATTTACCCTTAATGAGTCGGATATAAGGGAAGTTAAGTTGGAAGCCCCCTTGGGAATGAGTGATCATAGTGTATTGAGCTTTGAGTACCTGGTTGAGCTGGGAATTATCACCCCCAAAAAAGAACTGGGAACCAAAGGGCTGGCGTACCGAAAAGGAAACTATGAGGAAATGAATAAATTCCTATGGGATATACATTGGGACACAGAACTCGGAACCAAGTCCGTACAAGACATGATGGACTATGTCACCCAAAATTGTCAGGAGGCTGTAAGCAGGTTTGTCCCAGCCCGACAGGAAAAAACAGAGAAGCAAAGGAAGAATCCGTGGTTTAATAAGGAATGTATGAAAGCAAAGGAGCTGAACAAAAGGGCATGGAGGAACTTCCGTAATAACAGAACACCAGAAAGTAGAGAGAGATACCAGAGAACCAGGAACGAGTATGTCAGTGTGAGAAGAGCAGCTGAGAAAAGGTATGAAAATGATATAGCTAATAAAGCCAAGACCGAACCAAAGCTACTACACAGTCACATCAGGAGGAAGACAACAGTGAAGGAACAGGTGATGAAACTTAAGGTGGGCGAGGACAGGTACACAGAGAATGACAAAGAGGTGTGTGAAGAACTCAACAAAAGGTTCCAGGAGGTCTTTACAATAGAACAGGGAGATGTCGCGGCGCTAGAAGAGGTGGCAGCAAACCAGGTGACCTTAGATAGGTTCGAAATTACAAGAGATGAGGTCAAGAAGCACCTATTGGAGCTGGATGTGAGAAAAGCTGTTGGGCCGGATGGAATCTCACCATGGGTATTGAAAGAGTGTGCAGGAGCACTTTGCCTACCACTCTCCATAGTGTATAGTAGGTCACTGGAAACGGGGGACCTACCAGAAATATGGAAGACTGCTAATGTAGTACCAATATACAAAATGGGTGACAGACAAGAGGCACTGAACTACAGGCCAGTGTCCTTAACTTGTGTACCATGCAAGGTGATGGAGAAGATTGTGAGAAAAAACCTAGTAACACATCTGGAGAGAAGAGACTTCGTGACAACCCATCAACATGGGTTCAGGGAGGGTAAATCTTGCCTTACAGGCTTGATAGAATTTTACGATCAGGTGACAAAGATTAAACAAGAAAGAGAAGGGTGGACGGACTGCATTTTTTTGGACTGTTGGAAAGCCTTTGACACAGTGCCACACCAGAGACTAGTGTGAAAGCTGGAGATGTAGCAGGAGTGAAAGGGAAGGTACTCCATTGGATAAGGGAATACCAAGTAACAGAAGGCAGCGAGTCACTCTGTGGGGTGAGGTATCAGATTGGCGAGACGTCACCAGTGGGGTCCCGCAGGGTTCAGTCCTTGGACCCATACCGTTTCTTATGTATGTAAATGATCTTCCAGATGGTATAGAATAATCCTCTCATTGTTTGCTGATGATGATGCAAAAATTATGAGGAGGATTAAGACGAGGAAGACAGTATGAGACTACAAGATGACCTAGACAGACAGCATGAATGGTCCAACAAATGGCTACTAAAGTTCAACCCGAGTAAACGTAAGGTAATGAAACTAGGCAGTGGAATCATGAGGCCAAACACAGGATACAGAATTGGAGATGAAGTCCTTCATGAAACGGACAGAGAGAAGGATCTAGAAGTTGATATCACACCAACCCCATCTCCTGAAGCCCACATCAAAAGAATAACATCTGAGGCTTATGCAAGGCTGGCTAACATTAGAACTGCCTTCAAGAACCTGTGTAAGGAATCATTCAGAACCTTGTATACCACATATGTAAGACCAATCCTGGAGTATACGGCCCCCAGCATGGAGCCCGTACCTTGTCAAGCACAAGGCGGAGCTTGAAAAAGTTCAAAGATGTGCTACTAGGCTAGTGTGAGAGTATGGTCTCTCATGATTATCCCACAGCTGACTTGAATGGCTCATTGCAGTGCACAGTGCACCGATTTCGTGCACAAGCCCTATCTCTGTTTTCCCATAACCGGGAATACATTTATAATATGGAGGCTGCCGTATGTCTACGCAGGAAGTGAGTACAGTGAGTACATTAGCCTATCGACCAGAGGCTGCTTACCTTGGAGACCGGCTGCGGATATGGGTACGCACTGGCCCGAAACTAGAGATAGATCAAGCCCTGGATAGTAATCTGTCATGTTGGGTGTCCCCAGGATGCCCACATAACCGGGAATACATTTATAATATGGAGGCTGCCGTATGTCCAGGCAGGAAGTAGATACAGGAAAATTAAGCATACTTGCCACGAAGGGTCAGTGAGTACATAGGAGGTGCCAGTGTGAGAGAGGGAGAGGAGACGCCAGCGAGGCGACTGACCTCTGGAGTCAGCCTCAACAAGCGCGATGGAGAATAACAACTATGACGTGGTCATGACGTCACCTCTGCTACTGATCAAGGAACGATCAATATGATTGGTTCCCGCTCTTTTGCTGCAATGCCATTGGTCAAATTGTAATCCCTTGTGTTGTGTACCACGAGATGCCCTACAGCCGCTGGCAAAGGCATTCACGTGAGGGAACCCTTACATAGAGGATGTGTCCTGTTCTGTCTATCGGCCAATAGACAGAAGAACACTGTCTATTCCTCATCGTCAAGTTAAACTCAGCGTCTTTTCGATATACCAACGCTTGCTCGGAATCTCGACGGTGATTATATTGTTTAGAAGACTAGTGACAAATCACCAGAGTGAAACAGACTGGTATCAGGTAACCCCTGGTGACAAATGGAGATCGTCTGCGAGTGATCTAAAGTGAACTAAGGCAGTGCCGCCGCCTAAGTAACCTGTGTGTGACTTTACCACAGTGCACCTGCATGGAACCATATAACCTGCAGTTGCCAGCCACCACTGTCCAGAGTGTGTAGCTAGTACGTCAGTACCTCGGTACCTTGAGCCACCAGCCGCCCTGCCTCACGGTACTACGTGACGTCACCACCCTTACTCACCGCCAGTGCCAGAGTGTGTGCGTGTGTCTGTAGACATACAGCTCGCCCTTCTGCGAGTACCCTCCTGTCATATATGGTTTGTGGGAAAGCCTGTCGTCAATGGTCTCAAGTCATAATGAGGAAACCAGTTGTCAGGCCACCTACGAGTTCTTGCATAAATATGCCTGAGTGAGTGAATGAATAAGAGAGGTAGCCTACCTGTAAGTACAAGATCTTGTCATTGTTTTATTGTGTCTGTCTGTGTTGATCTGAGGTATCAACCACAGTTCTCACCTTCTCATACCTGACACAGGTATAGGTGAAGACACCCGACGGTGTATGCGTGTTTATCTGTGTGGTATCACGACATTTCACTCGTCTGTGAATGTGAGCTTCACATACACCACACATCTAGTATTGTGTGATATTATTATTGTGCATGTTATTGCCTGTCCCATTGACAGTGTATTTGTTATTTATTGCATATCATCATTACCTGAGTATCCGGTTGGAACTCTTGTAAACCCTTTGCACACCGGCAGCTAGGTTTGCCGTGGTAATGATTGGCTGTCAACCGTGTTAAGTTAGGTGTTTCTCCAGGAGTGGATACGAGTCGTTTAGCCAGACGTCAAGAGTCTCGCTAATGCACCCATAGCCTTTCTGACGCCAATCTAAAGTAAGTCAAGCACCCTGTGTATTAGTGGTTAAGTTAGTAAATAAACTACTGTTAAGCTTTATGCGGTGTTTCCGTTGAACCACTTCTGAATACTGACAACTATTTACTCAAGCCTTCAGCTCTAGGTGTCTTCAACACCGAGTTGCCCATAAGTCACTAAACTATACATGTGATGAGGACCCTGGGAGTCCCTTAAAGTGTTAAATCATTGAGGAGATTCCAAGGACCAACGTGGACCAGGACCAGGTGAGGCTAGTCTGAGAAGAGACCCTCAAGGACTCTAACTCGACCTTGCTTCCAGGCCTGTACGGTTGCTCTCGTATTATCTCTCCTGATTCCGACAGCTTCGTGAAGCGTCTGCCACATGTACATTGGCGACGTACGCATTGCAGTCGAGAAAGCAAAATAGAAACTCCCACAACTAGTCCCAGAACTAAGAGGCATGAGTTACGAAGAAAGGCGGCGAGAAATGCACCTCACGACACTAGAAGACAGAAGAGTAGGGGGAGACATGATCACTACCTACAAAATTCTCCGAGGAATTGACAGGGTAGATAAAGATAAACTATTTAACACTGGTGGTACGCGAACAAAGGGACAGAGGTGGAAACTGAGTACCCAAATGAGCCACAGGGACGTTAGAAAGAACTTTTTCAGTGTCAGAGTAGTTAACAGATGGAATGCATTAGGCAGTGATGTGGTGGAGGCTGACTCCATACACAGTTTCAAATGTAGATATGATAGAGCCCATTAGGCTCAGGAACCTGTACACCAGTTGATTGACAGTTGAGAGACGGGACCAAAGAGCCAAAGCTCAATCCCCGCAAGCACAAGTAGGTGAGTACAATTAGGTGGGTACACACACACACAGACTTAGGGGCCTCGCGGCTGAGTTAATAGCGCCTGGGGGTCGTAGTCCCAATGACCTAGGTTGAATTCCCTGAAACAAATGTTTTACCGGTAAATGTTTATGTTTTATGTTTTATCTCAGCTCCTTTTCCTTATCTGATTCCTCAAGTTGCCTCCATTCTCTCAGTACTGTTTCTCAGGTCTCCTCAATACTGCTCCGACCAACACAAGTTATTTGAATTAGTCAAATTTTAGTAGCCATTACTGCAATAATCTCTCGGGGGTGTGATCACACTGTATTCCATATTCCTGAATGTGTGCTCACTTATCTGTACACGCAGCATCCAGCTTCAGCTCCTAGAGTATCTTTTACAATTGTCAGTCATCTAATGCAATGACGTCCGACCTACACGCCTCTTCTCATGTCTAGTTTTGAAGTTGTGGCTTTAATTGGCTTCTACTTCCTTCTCGTCTATTTCATTTTATTTTCTTGTTTTGTTTATTATGCTAAATAAGTATATCCTCACATCCTTGTGTTTCATCTGTTGCTCTTCCTCACTTGCCAATGGTTCATCTCTCTCTCTCTCTTGGTCTAACCCGTCCTCCAAATAGCACGTCGCATTTTGACGAACACTTTAAGGCCAAAAAACTGTCCTACTAAAAAACGGTAGTGGCTGCCAAAATTGACGTGATGATCCGTTTTCTGTTCGTGGGTCCTCGAGTAGAAAGATTCTTTAAGAATCTTTTGCCCCGAGGGGCGAGTTCAATGGACACCGCCACTCATCCTGTGAGAGGACATATCAGCATGTATATCATCCCGCAAAGTCTTGCTCCCAAAGCTTTCACCAACCTCGCGCTGTATAACTCGGGTCCAGTGAAGGGGGACGACTTGCCTAAGCCATCTGAGGATAAGATATCTCTTTCTATTTGTAGCGACTGTTGCTGCAAGCTGACTAATGTATGTTAATGCAATGTACTTATAACATAGACAAAACAGATATAGATATACTGACCATAATTTACTAAACACTGCCTTAAACTTACGTGAAAATGTCGCCGTACTTCTGCATGAGGTTGGTGGCGTGTTCCTCCATGGAGATCCCAGAGGGCATCAGCGCCCCCAGCACCGG
>NC_091191.1:24138697-24161197 GCF_040958095.1 Procambarus clarkii | reverse complement strand
CTGGAATCATAACGAAGGCCGTGTTTCCCCAGGAGTACACAGTAATAAGGAAAGAGAGGGAAGGTAGGGGAGGAGGCGGAGTGGCCCTACTCTTGAGAAAAGAATGGAGTTTTAAGGAGATGGCCATCCCGGGCTGTGAGGAGTTCAGAGACTACATAGCAGGCACCATAACAATGGGAGGACCAAGAATAGTAGTAGCAGTAATATACAACCCTCCACCAAATGACAGAAGACCCAGTCAAGAGTATGAAAACAATAACATGGCAGTTAACACTATAAATGAGAGGGCAGCCTCTGCTGCCTATAGAAATAGATCCCACTTGCTCATAATGGGCGACTTCAATCACGGAAAGATTGATTGGGAGAACAAGGAACCGCATGGAGGCGAAGATACGTGGAGAGCCAAATTATTGGAGGTGGTGACAAGCAACTTTTTAACCAAGCATGTCGGAGAACCCACAAGGATGAGAGGCAATGACGAACCAGCGAGACTCGACCTAGTCTTCACTCTGAATGACTCTGACATAAGAGAAATCGGTTTTGAGGCCCCAGTAGGAATGAGCGACCACAGTGTACTGGTGTTTGAGTACTTGATTGAAGAAGGGTTATTGAACTCGAGGATGGATACCGAAACCAAAAGGTTAGCATACCGAAAGGGAAACTATGAGGGGATAAGAAAATTCCTAACAGATATAGCATGGGAAACAGAGCTCAGGGGAAAGACGGCCCAAGATATGATGGATTACATCACGCAGAAGTGCAAGGACGCAGCAAACAAGTTTGTCCCAGTCCAAAAGGAAAACAGAGAAATGAAATGAGAAACCCATGGTTTAATCAGAGATGTAGGCTAGCTAAGCAGCAAAGTAAAAGGGCATGGAGAAACTATAGGAATAACAGGACTCTGGAGAGCAGAGAAAGATACCAGAATGCCAGGAATGAATATGTCAGGATGAGAAGAGAGGCAGAAGGACAATACGAAAATGACATCGCAAGCAAGGCAAAGACTCAGCCTAAATTGTTGCATAGCCACATTAGGAGAAAAACAACAGTAAAGGAACAGGTTATGAAATTAAGGATAGGGGCGGAAGGATTCACTACAAATGACAAGGAAGTGTGTGAGGAATTGAATAAGAAATTCCAGGAGGTCTTCACCTTAGAGCAAGGAGAAATTCCAGAGGTAAGTGAGGGAATAGCTAACCAGGAACCCCTGGAAGAGTTTGAGATTACCAGTGGGGAAGTAAGGAAGTGTTTACTAGAGTTGGACGTGACGAAGGCTATAGGCCCAGATGGAATCTCCCCTTGGGTTCTAAAGGAAGGAGCAGGAGAACTGTGCCTACCACTCTCCATAGTGTATAACAAATCACTGGGAACAGGGGAACTGCCAGATATTTGGAAAGCAGCTAACGTAGTCCCGATATACAAGAAAGGGGATAGACAGGAGGCACTGAACTACAGGCCAGTGTCCTTAACTTGCATACCATGCAAGCTGATGGAGAAGATTGTGCGAAAAAAACTAGTGGAGCATCTGGAGCGAAGGAACTATGTAACACAGCATCAACATGGGTTCAGGGATGGCAGGTCCTGCCTCACAGGGTTACTTGAATTCTACGACCAGGCAACAAAAATAAGGCAAGAAAGAGAAGGGTGGGCAGACTGCATATTTTTGGATAGTCAGAAAGCCTTTGACACAGTGCCACACAAGAGGCTAGTGCTAAAGATGGAGATGCAGGCTGGAGTGAAAGGGAAGGTACTCCGGTGGATAGAGGAGTACCTAAGCAACAGGAGACAACGAGTCTGTGTGAGGGGTGAGGTCTCAGATTGGCGAGACGTACAAAGTGGAGTTCCGCAGGGGGTCAGTCCTTGGACCTATACTGTTTGTGGTATATGTAAATGATCTCCCAGAGGGTATAGATTCGTTCCTCTCAATGTTTGCCGACGATGCAAAAATTATGAGGAGGATTGAAACAGAGGATAATAGTAGGAGGCTACAAGATGACCTGGATAGACTGAGTGAATGGTCCAACAAATGGCTGTTAAAGTTCAACCCGAGTAAATGCAAAGTAATGAAACTAGGCAGTGGAAGCAGGAGGCCAGCCACAGGATACAGAATAGGAGATGAAGTACTTAATGAAACAGACAGAGAGAAAGATCTAGGAGTTGATATCACACCAAACCTGTCTCCTGAAGCTCACATAAAGAGAATAACGTCTGCGGCATATGCGAGGCTGGCTAACATCAGAACGGCGTTCAGGAACCTGTGTAAGGAATCATTCAGAATCTTGTACACCACATATGTAAGACCAATCCTGGAGTATGCGGCCCCAGCATGGAGCCCGTACCTTGTCAAGCACAAGACGAAGCTGGAAAAAGTCCAAAGGTATGCTACTAGACTAGTCCCAGAACTAAGAGGCATGAGTTATGAGGAAAGGCTGCGGGAAATGCACCTTACGACACTGGAAGACAGAAGAGTAAGGGGAGACATGATCACAACCTACAAAATCCTCAGAGGAATCGACTGGGTAAACAAGGATGAACTATTCAACACCGGTGGGACGCGAACAAGGGGACACAGGTGGAAGCTGAGTACCCAAATGAGCCACAGAGACGTTAGAAAGAACTTTTTTCAGTGTCAGAGTAGTTAGTAAATGGAATGCACTAGGAAGTGATGTGGTGGAGGCTGACTCCATACACAGTTTCAAATGTAGATATGATAGAGCCCAGTAGGCTCAGGAATCTGTACACCAGTTGACTGATTTGTTGAGAGGCGGGACCAAAGAACCAAAGCTCAACCCCCGCAAGCACAAATAGGTGAGTACACACACACACACAAACACACACACACACACACACAGTGGTGGGTAAACTTCTGGAGTCTGTGCATAACTTGCTCATTGAAAACGTTGCTAACTCTCCAGTGTTGTTCCTGGGCGACTGAACATGAAGTGTTACTGTGTGGTGCTCGTCACGTATAATGTAATGATATAGTTAAAGTGTCTTTAATAGTGCTATTATGTGAGGGAACCAAAGTGGTGTGAAGCGAGCAGTGCCAGCGAGAGTCCCAAGTACACACCTTCCCTACCCCTCCCCTGCGAGTCCCAAGTACACACCTTCCCTACCCTTCCCCTGTGAGTCCCAAGTGCACACCTTCCCTACCCCCTCCCCTGCGACCATCCATGTTCCTGACACCAGTTGCTCCCTCCCTTCCTCGCCTGCCCTAGCTCATCCACCTCCATCAGTTGTGTGTGGCCCGTACCCAGCAGTGATCACGGGGAGGTGAAGTCCAGCCTTGCATGTGCAGCCTCCTAGCCCTCCTGTGCTTGGTGCGCTTGTTTCAGCTTTACTGATGTCCGAGTTCTTTGTCGTGTCTGGCTTTACAGGTTGGTTCCACGATTTCCTCTTTCAATGCATTTAATTTGTTGACCTCGTGCTGGGCACCAGTATTTTCATACATTTTTTATACTTATTTCCAATAATTCAGCTTTTCAGACAAAGAATATTCAGTAGATGTAGTATCATAGTCTTTTCTAATTTTCCTGAGGCGTAATTTAATAACGTTCCACATGAAAGACTGGCAAGGAAGCTACAGGCACAGGGAATATATGGGAGAACATTGGAATGGATAAAACAATGTTTAAAACAAAGGAAGCAATGCCTCATCTTAAGTGGAAAATCAATCTTACTGGAGGAATGTGGTGAGTGGCCGGGGTGCCTGAGGGGCACATTTTGGGCTAAACATTTTTGTCATTTATATCAATGATATAGATGAGAATATTACTAACATCATCAAATTTGCAGATGACACTAAGATTTATGGTAACATGGGAAGTGAAAATAATATTAAGGCCTTACAAAAATATCTATATAAACTCCACAAATGGCCGGAAGTGTGGCAAATGCCTGTAAATATCGATAATTTAATTTAATTATTCATTTATATACAAGACTTCTTACATTTTTGTAAAGTCACTAGCACGCATAGCGTTTCAGGGCAGGTTTTGAAATTCTAATTTTCCCCGGAATATTACCCACCAAATCGTTTAACAACCAGGTACCCGTTCATTGCTGGGTGAACAGAAGCAATAATTAAGGATTGGCGCCCAGTCAATCCTCCCCGGCCAAGATACGAACAGAGACCAAATCGCTCGCTAAGCGCCGGGCGAGTTCTTTACCACTGTACCACGGGGACTGCAAAATGCAAGACCTTGCAAGGGGGTATAACAATTCACGTCACAATTAGCAACATTATGTTGCAGCAGATTGAAGAAGAAAATGACCTTGGCGTCGGAACCAACGAGTCATTGAAAACAACACATCAAGGGGGGGGAGGGGGGAGGGGATGTAAGGTATAGTGTAATGACATTGAAGTGAGTGATATGATCTGTTGTGACTGTAAAGTATAGTGTAGTGACAGTGAAGTCAGTGATGTTATCTGTAGTGATTGTAAGGTGTAGTGAAGTGACAATGAAGTGAGTGATGTGATCTTTTTTTACTGTAAATTATAGTGTAGTGACGGTGACGTTATTGATGTGATCTGAAGTGACTGTAAAGTATAGTGTAGTTAAAGGGATTTGATCTGTAGTGAATGTAAATAATTGTACAGTTAAAGTGATGTGACTGTGGTGTCTGTAAATAATAGTGCAGTGACAGTGATGTGATATGTATAGACTGTAAAGTATAGTGTAGGGACATGTGAGCACATCAAGTGGGAGCTACAGAAAAAAAACAAAGCGAACCAAACCCTAGAAATAGTCAAACGAACCTTGGACTTCTAAGAAAATAAATAGTTATTCTACTGAATAAATCACTGGCGCGCCCCCGCCTGGACTACTGTATCCATGATGACCAAACCGCACATCAGATGATGGAGAAACGTCGACGTTTTGACGTGATAATGGTCCAGGACAGACCGAAATGTCGTTGTTTCTCCATCTTCTGATGTGTGGTTTGGTCATGATATCTTCAGCCGCGTTATTGTGACTCATCGTCTACTGCATCCACACATGGAGACCTCATCTTCAGAAAGACACAGCTGCTTTAGAGAACGTTCAACACCGAGCGACAAAAATCATTCCAGAATTAAGTGGTCTCTCGTACCAGGAACAGTTGAGGGGCCACAAAGTTAACAACACTGCATACCAGGCATGTGAGGGCGGATCTCAATAAAACTTAGAATGCTGAATCAGTAAAATACTGATCCAGACCACTTCCCTAAAAGGTCAGATACGACACACACGAGGAGCAAAGGTTTCAAACTCAGCAAGCCACAATTATATATGACTAAAAACAGGAGATGCGTTTTCACTCATACGGTTAAAAAACCGTGAAACCGCCTACCCGCAGAAGCCGTAAATGCCAAGACACTGGTGTAGATCAATATTCTGCTAAATATAATTATCAGGGGAAAATGAGGTGATCGAACAAGTCGCCGGATTCCTGTCCTCGTCGGGGCTAATAGAGAGATGGTGACTCTCAGGTAAATTCAGGTAAATGTATGACTCATTTTTATTTCGAGCTTCTACTGATGTCCTCTTGAACTATTTTCTATCATATTAAAGAGGATGTGTTCGGCCTCCTTGTATATTCCATTCACTAACTGTCTACTGTTCATTTCGACTCTGAACTCCCAAGCCATTCCCTGACGGCCCACTCGCTCGCCTGGTGTACACGACTATGGCGCCTCGCACTAACAAGAGGTTTTACTAATTAAATTCATCTCATGGTTAACTCTGACGGCTATTAAACATCAAGAAAGATCAAGAACTCGTAATTACAACCATGAGCACCTGTCCTAAAGCCTGTCATTCATGTTAGGAGGACTTTCCTTGTCCCCTGCGGTCTGACCTTAACGTGACAGTGACTGTCCCACTGTCACGTTATACGAGATACGGTTCACTACAGGTGTCACGTGAGTTATCTGACAGTGACCTTCTCATCAAACAACAAGACAGTACTAGAGTTAACACGAAAAGGCAGAAATATTGCACCAATTCAAGATCCAGTTGGACTAAATCATCAGAACAAGTGGTGTACATTTGACAAACCACCGGCTTCCTGTCCTCGTCGAGGTCACTAGTAAGATTGTGCCCCTCAGGTAAATTCAAGTAAATTAATCATTCAAAACTCCACAGACCAACATGATACTCTTAGTGCTTGACTCTTTCTCATAAGATTCTTCAGCACAGATAGTTACTAGTTAACCTGTTGTGAGTTTAGTGACTTGTACACTGCCATCGTAAAGGTCGACCCGCACCTGTGTCCAACCATGTAATTGGGGAACCTTTGACAAGCTGCCTGCTTCCTGTCCTCGTCGAGGCCACTAGTATTAGTACCCCTCAGGTAAACTCAGGTATCAAAATACACCGAATGGTTGCACAAAAGCTGAGGAGGTTGGTAAGGCTTGGAACCCCTCACATCGGAATCAAGATAAAAACAAATTTGGTCTTTCTACTCTACAGACAATTAGAACCAATAATGCCAGCACCAAAAATATACTTGACAGTTATTCAGTCACGACTGTTGCGTCAAGAACTCGCCAGTCCTCCACCAGAACACAGGGCGCTCATACATGCTTAACACCACTGGCCCACTACTCTGATACATTGACTACCTCAGCACCAGGGTCTTCTCCACCTGCTACCTTAGCTGGCACTCAAGCAACACTCACGGCACCTGCACAGTTGCTAGTCCAATGCAATAACATTTGTTGTGTATTTGTTAGAAATGCCGAGCGTAGACGATTCTAGTTATATTTTACAGAAGCGTCGCGTCATTCTGGGACAGTTAGGAGTTGCAATTTGCTCTAATAATGTTCATTTATGTACAGATCGCTTTTGATTGTTGCCTCTGGAGGCGGCTACTTTGTTGTGCACCATACTCATACTGTGATGAGAAGCGCAAAGTGATTAATAAAGACAAAACAGGTCTTATCAGACCCCAGCGGGAATTTTTACATTAACATTGTCATCTAATGTGGGCACCTTATCACTGATGGTTTCAGTCCTGATCATCTGCAATGTTATTTAAGTTCTGTATGAACTTCCGACCCTCCATACTAGAGTGAATGAAATCTCAAGCTCCCGATTAATTCACATCCAAATTTACATTCATGGTTCTCGTTCCATAATTACCATTGCTACACTTCTCCACCTGGCTTACTCAAGACCACACCACAGGCCTGTCATATTATTAAATACTGCTCTAAAAAGAGTTCCACTGACATCAACAACACTGTGTTGTGCAGCAGGCAAGAGGCGCCCCACACACACCTACCTCTCTGGCTTCTGACCTTCAACTGATACGCAACAACGACGGTGGTGATCACTTGCAACGGGGCGCCCAGGGTGCCGCTGGCCATGAGCTCTTGTTTACTGTTACACATCTTTTTATCTCATTGCAGAAGCTACTCGTTCCTTCTGCATTAATACGTTGGAAATTGGCAACGTATTTCAGCTCCGCATTGTCTTTGGTGGCGTTGTAAAGAGTCACATTTGAAGCTGAAGATATTAAGTTAAGATATAAATGGTGTGTTTAGTGAGAAGGGGCTCCCATGCCAGTGGCCTTGAGTGCCAGTGGCCTCCCATGCCAGTGGCCTTGAGTGCCAGTGGCCTTGAGTGCCAGTGGCCTCCCATGCCAGTGGCCTTGAGTGCCAGTGGCCTCCCATGCCAGTGGCCTTGAGTGCCAGTGGCCTCCCATGCCAGTGGCCTTGAGTGCCAGTGGCCTCCCATGCCAGTGGCCTTCAGTGCCAGTGGCCTCCCATGCCAGTGGCCTTGAGTGCCAGTGGCCTCCCATGCCAGTGGCCTTGAGTGCCAGTGGCCTCCCATGCCAGTGGCCTTGAGTGCCAGTGGCCTCCCATGCCAGTGGCCTTCAGTGCCAGTGGCCTCCCATGCCAGTGGCCTTCAGTGCCAGTGGCCTCCCATGCCAGTGGCCTTGAGTGCCAGTGGCCTCCCATGCCAGTGGCCTTGAGTGCCAGTGGCCTCCCATGCCAGTGGCCTCCCATGCCAGTGGCCTTGAGTGCCAGTGGCCTCCCATGCCAGTGGCCTTGAGTGCCAGTGGCCTCCCATGCCAGTGGCCTTGAGTGCCAGTGGCCTCCCATGCCAGTGGCCTTCAGTGCCAGTGGCCTCCCATGCCAGTGGCCTTCAGTGCCAGTGGCCTCCCATGCCAGTGGCCTCCCATGCCAGTGGCCTCCCATGCCAGTTGCCTCCCATGTTAGTGGCCTTCCATGCCAGTGGTCCCCCATGCCAGTAGCCCCCCATGTAGGTGGCCTCCCATGCCAGTAGCCCCCCATGTAGATGGCCTCCCATTCCAGTGGCCCCCCATGTTGGTCACCTCCCATGCAACTGGCATCCCATGTTAGCGGCCTCCTATGTTGGTGGCCTACCATGTCAGTGGCCTCCAATGCCAGTGGCCTCCCATGCCAGTGGCCTTCCATGCCAGTGGCCTCCCATGCCAGTGGCCTCCCATGCCAGTGGCTTCCCATGCCAGTGGCCTCCCATGCCAGTGGCCTCCCATGCCAGTGGCCTCCCATGACAGTGGCCTCCCATGCCAGTGGCTTCCCATGCCAGTGGCCTCCCATGCCAGTGGCCTCCCATGACAGTGGCCTCCCATGCCAGTGGCCTCCCATGCCAGTGGCCTCCCATGCCAGTGGCCTCCCATGCCAGTGGCCTACCATGCCAGTGGCCTCCCATGACAGTGGCCTCCCATGCCAGTGGCCTCCCATGCCAGTGGCCTCCCATGCCAGTGGCCTCCCATGCCAGTGGCTTCCCATGCCAGTGGCCTCCCATGCCAGTGGCCTCCCATGACAGTGGCCTCCCATGACAGTGGCCTCCCATGCCATTGGCCTCCCATGCCAGTGGCATCCCATGCCAGTGGCCTCCCATGCCAGTGGCCTCCCATGCCAGTGGCTTCCCATGCCAGTGGCCTCCCATGCCAGTGGCCTCCCATGCCAGTGGCCTCCCATAACAGTGGCCTCCCATGACAGTGGCCTCCCATGACAGTGGCCTCCCATGCCAGTGGCCTCCCATGCCAGTGGCCTCCCATGACAGTGGCCTCCCATGACAGTGGCCTCCCATGCCAGTGGCCTCCCATGACAGTGGCCTCCCATGACAGTGGCCTCCCATGCCAGTGGCCTCCCATGCCAGTGGCCTCCCATGCCAGTGGCCTCCCATGACAGTGGCCTCCCATGCCAGTGGCCTCCCATGCCAGTGGCCTCCCATGACAGTGGCCTCCCATGCCAGTGGCTTCCCATGCCAGTGGCCTCCCATGCCAGTGGCCTTCCATGCCAGTGGCCTCCCATGCCAGTGGCCTCCCATGCCAGTGGCCTCCCATGCCAGTGGCCTCCCATGCCAATGGCTTCCCATGCCAGTGGCCTCCCATGCCAGTGGCCTCCCATAACAGAGGCCTCCCATGCCAGTGGCCTCCCATGCCAGTGGCCTCCCATGCCAGTGGCCTCCCATGCCAGTGGCCTCCCATGACAGTGGCCTCCCATGACAGTGGCCTCCCATACCAGTGGCCTCCCATGCCAGTGGCCTCCCATGCCAGTGGCCTCCCATGCCAGTGGCCTCCCATGCCAGTGGCCTCCCATGACAGTGGCCTCCCATGCCAGTGGCCTCCCATGCCAGTGGCCTCCCATGACAGTGGCCTCCCATGCCAGTGGCTTCCCATGCCAGTGGCCTCCCATGCCAGTGGCCTCCCATGCCAGTGGCCTCCCATGCCAGTGGCCTCCCATGCCAGTGGCCTCCCATGCCAGTGGCTTCCCATGCCAGTGGCCTCCCATGACAGTGGCCTCCCATGCCAGTGGCCTCCCATGCCAGTGGCCTCCCATGCCAGTGGCCTCCCATGCCAGTGGCCTCCCATGACAGTGGCCTCCCATGCCAGTGGCCTCCCATAACAGTGGCCTCCCATGCCAGTGGCTTCCCATGCCAGTGGCCTCCCATGACAGTGGCCTCCCATGACAGTGGCCTCCCATGCCAGTGGCCTCCCATGCCAGTGGCTTCCCATGCCAGTGGCCTCCCATGCCAGTGGCCTCCCATGACAGTGGCCTCCCATGCCAGTGGCCTTGAGTGCCAGTGGCCTCCCATGCCAGTGGCCTTGAGTGCCAGTGGCCTCCCATGCCAGTGGCCTTCAGTGCCAGTGGCCTCCCATGCCAGTGGCCTTCAGTGCCAGTGGCCTCCCATGCCAGTGGCCTTCAGTGCCAGTGGCCTCCCATGCCAGTGGCCTCCTATGCCAGTGGCCTCCCATGCCAGTTGCCTCCCATGTTAGTGGCCTTCCATGCCAGTGGTCCCCCATGCCAGTAGCCCCCCATGTAGGTGGCCTCCCATGCCAGTAGCCCCCCATGTAGATGGCCTCCCATTCCAGTGGCCCCCCATGTTGGTCACCTCCCATGCAACTGGCATCCCATGTTAGCGGCCTCCTATGTTGGTGGCCTACCATGTCAGTGGCCTCCAATGCCAGTGGCCTCCCATGCCAGTGGCCTTCCATGCCAGTGGCCTCCCATGCCAGTGGCCTCCCATGCCAGTGGCTTCCCATGCCAGTGGCCTCCCATGCCAGTGGCCTCCCATGCCAGTGGCCTCCCATGACAGTGGCCTCCCATGCCAGTGGCTTCCCATGCCAGTGGCCTCCCATGCCAGTGGCCTCCCATGACAGTGGCCTCCCATGCCAGTGGCCTCCCATGCCAGTGGCCTCCCATGCCAGTGGCCTCCCATGCCAGTGGCCTACCATGCCAGTGGCCTCCCATGACAGTGGCCTCCCATGCCAGTGGCCTCCCATGCCAGTGGCCTCCCATGCCAGTGGCCTCCCATGCCAGTGGCTTCCCATGCCAGTGGCCTCCCATGCCAGTGGCCTCCCATGACAGTGGCCTCCCATGACAGTGGCCTCCCATGCCATTGGCCTCCCATGCCAGTGGCCTCCCATGCCAGTGGCCTCCCATGCCAGTGGCGTCCCATGCCAGTGGCTTCCCATGCCAGTGGCCTCCCATGCCAGTGGCCTCCCATGCCAGTGGCCTCCCATAACAGTGGCCTCCCATGACAGTGGCCTCCCATGACAGTGGCCTCCCATGCCAGTGGCCTCCCATGCCAGTGGCCTCCCATGACAGTGGCCTCCCATGACAGTGGCCTCCCATGACAGTGGCCTCCCATGCCAGTGGCCTCCCATGACAGTGGCCTCCCATGACAGTGGCCTCCCATGCCAGTGGCCTCCCATGCCAGTGGCCTCCCATGCCAGTGGCCTCCCATGACAGTGGCCTCCCATGCCAGTGGCCTCCCATGCCAGTGGCCTCCCATGACAGTGGCCTCCCATGCCAGTGGCTTCCCATGCCAGTGGCCTCCCATGCCAGTGGCCTTCCATGCCAGTGGCCTCCCATGCCAGTGGCCTCCCATGCCAGTGGCCTCCCATGCCAGTGGCCTCCCATGCCAATGGCTTCCCATGCCAGTGGCCTCCCATAACAGTGGCCTCCCATGCCAGTGGCCTCCCATGCCAGTGGCCTCCCATGCCAGTGGCCTCCCATGCCAGTGGCCTCCCATGACAGTGGCCTCCCATGACAGTGGCCTCCCATACCAGTGGCCTCCCATGCCAGTGGCCTCCCATGCCAGTGGCCTCCCATGCCAGTGGCCTCCCATGCCAGTGGCCTCCCATGACAGTGGCCTCCCATGCCAGTGGCCTCCCATGCCAGTGGCCTCCCATGACAGTGGCCTCCCATGCCAGTGGCTTCCCATGCCAGTGGCCTCCCATGCCAGTGGCCTCCCATGCCAGTGGCCTCCCATGCCAGTGGCCTCCCATGCCAGTGGCCTCCCATGCCAGTGGCCTCCCATGCCAGTGGCTTCCCATGCCAGTGGCCTCCCATGACAGTGGCCTCCCATGCCAGTGGCCTCCCATGCCAGTGGCCTCCCATGCCAGTGGCCTCCCATGCCAGTGGCCTCCCATGACAGTGGCCTCCCATGCCAGTGGCCTCCCATAACAGTGGCCTCCCATGCCAGTGGCTTCCCATGCCAGTGGCCTCCCATGACAGTGGCCTCCCATGACAGTGGCCTCCCATGCCAGTGGCCTCCCATGCCAGTGGCTTCCCATGCCAGTGGCCTCCCATGCCAGTGGCCTCCCATGACAGTGGCCTCCCATGCCAGTGGCCTCCCATGCCAGTGGCCTCCCATGCCAGTGGCCTCCCATGCCAGTGGCCTCCCATGACAGTGGCCTCCCATGACAGTGGCCTCCCATGACAGTGGCCTCCCATGTCAGTGGCCTCCCATGCCAGTGGCCTCCCATGTCAGTGGCCTCCCATGCCAGTGGCCTCCCATGCCAGTGGCCTCCCATGACAGTGGCCTCCCATGCCAGTGGCCTCCCATGCCAGTGGCCTCCCATGCCAGTGGCCTCCCATGCCAGTGGCCTCCCATGCCAGTGGCCTCCCATGCCAGTGGCCTCCCATGACAGTGGCTTCCCATGCCAGTGGCCTCCCATGTCAGTGGCCTCCCATGCCAGTGGCCTCCCATGCCAGTGGCCTCCCATGACAGTGGCCTCCCATGCCAGTGGCCTCCCATGTCAGTGGCCTCCCATGCCAGTGGCCTACCATGCCAGTGGCCTCCCATGCCAGTGGTCTTCCATGCCAGTGGCCTCCCATGTCAGTGGCCTACCATGCCAGTGGCCTCCCATGCCAGTGGTCTCCCATGCCAGTGGCCTCCCATGACAGTGGCCTCCCATGCCAGTGGCCTCCCATGCCAGTGGTCTCCCATGCCAGTGGCCTCCCATGCCAGTGGCCTCCCATGCTAGTGGTCTCCCATGCCAGTGGCCTCCCATGACAGTGGCCTCCCATGCCAGTGGCCTCCCATGCTAGTGGTCTCCCATGCCAGTAGCCTACCATGACAGTGGCCTCCCATGTTAGTCATGCCAACTTGCAGCTCTCTGATAATGTTCCTACTCCCTGTAGTTGTCATGACTCAGCCACCATGTGCTACAATTAATGTATTTCGGTGCATCACAAAACGTCACCATAAGGGTTATGATGCATTACAATGCAGTTATTAAAGATACGGTTCACTACAGATATCATAGATACGGTTCACTACAGGTGTCAGCGATACAGTTGACTACAGGTGTCAGATATACAGGTGTACATGACATAACAGGAGTCAGCCAAAGTTGCTTCAGTCAGAAATGCGAACCCGAGACTTGTGTGATGGCCACACATGTTGTATAAACATCTACCAAAAAGACTATAGTAGGGGCTACTAGTCATTTTTTTTTTATTTTGTATCATTTCAACCACAGACGTGGCCGTGCATTTACATTGCTAATCAGTATATATACATTTATATTTTGCCAGGGACAGGGTGAGAGATCTGTTAGATATCATTTAGGGATTGAATTGCCTTTTCAATACTATGATCTTAGTCTGTCTTACCGAGGCAGGGCAAGGGATGTGTTGAAGTACATACAGAGCTGTGTCTTGTTGATTACTCACAGAAGGTGAATAAAGTTTTTTTTACAATGGATATTTACTATACATATACATATATACATATATATATATATATATATATATATATATATATATATATATATATATATATATATATATATATATATATATATATATACCTAGTAGCCAGAACGCACTTCTCAGCCTACTATGCAAGGCCTGATTTGTCTAATAAGCCAAGTTTTCCTGAATTAATATATTTTCTCTAATTTTTTCCTCATGAAATGATAAAGCTACCCATTTCATGATGTATTAGATCAAGTTTTTTTTATTGGAGTTAAAATTAACGTAGATATATGACCAAACCTAACCAACCCCACCTAACCTCACCTAACCTATCTCTAAAGGTTAGGTTCGGTTTGGTAGCCGAAAAAGTTAGGTTAGGTTAGGTTAGGTAGGTTAGGTAGTCGAAAAACAATTAATTCATGAAAACTTGGCTTATTAGGCAAATCGGGCCTTGCATAGTAGGCAGAGAAGTGCGTTCTGGCTACTAGGAACGACATATATATATATATATATATATATATATATATATATATATATATATATATATATATATATATATATATATATATATATATATATATATATATATACCATACCACCTATTCATTGCCCTCACTGTGCTTGTGGCAGGGATGTGCTACCCTCCATGCACCCAGATATGGCACAGGTCACAGCAGGCATTCAGGTTCCTCCCAAAAGGGAGGGAGACACAAGTACTCATAGGAGTGGTGAGTGTGAGGGACAGCTAGCCACCCCTCCTGCCACCACCCGTGTCCACCCCTGCCGCCACCACCCCTGTCATCCCTCCCACGCCGGCCGCCCGGGGGATGGAGGGGACTCCACCAACTAACCAGGAACCCCTCAGCCAAGAACAGGGTCCTGGGAACAGTGCACCCAGACGTGCAACCAGAGGACCCAGACTCAGAGGAACGTGTCGGGTGTGGGACAAATCACACAGCCTTAGAAACGATGGAACCCTACGTCAACACAACAACTGTGAGGGGTCATGGACGGTACCTGTAGAAAGAGAAGGCCCACAGGTCCCCCCGGCACCCCCACACATCCCAGCAAACTTCATGTCATCAGATGACCTCCTGGGGGGCCATCAAAGCATCCACCACCAGAACTCTTCCCTACATTCCTAAAGCAGCGCGCCCATTTGCAGCAGGGAAATATACAGACCTTTTAAGGAAAGTAAATGAACGGTCTGAAAATCTTAATGCTGCAGCCACCATCAAAGCATGGCATAATTTGCTCTTGTTTGGCAATATTTGCTTAGGCGTACCTGCAAGAGGAGGCAAGTCGCTAGCCTCATCAGTCACTAGGGCAATAAATAATTTCCCTAGAGCTGACAACTTGATCCCCATCCCTCCTCAACGCAAAAACCGTCGTGGCAGACCCAAGAGTTCCAATGACAATTTTAAACTAGGAACACAAGTGACCAAAAAAATTAAAGAGGGCAACACAGTAGGGGCAATTAGGTTACTTACCAGCGAAGACACAATCGCCCCTAGAAATACCGCTACCGCCAACTCGCTGAGAGAGAAGCACCCTCCTAGAGTACCATGGGAACCCACTGCTCAGGACACAAATGTCCCAGACATGGGACCTCTATTCCTCCAAGCGTCAGAGGTATACAAAGCAATCATGTCATTTCCGCCAGGCTCGGCAGGGGGATACACTGGAGTAAGACCTCAGCACCTCAAGGAGATGGTAAACCCAGTTCTCGGAGAAGTTGCCGAGACACTATTGTCAGAGGTCACGAGTTTGTCAACGACTGCCTCTCTGGGTTGATCCCAGATACAATTAAACCCTTTTTCTTTGGAGCATCCCTTTGTGCCCTCAAGAAGAAAGATGGTGGAGTCAGACCCATTGCCGTGGGTAACACACTTCGGCGCCTTGTTGCTAGGGCAGCTGTCAGAAAAATTAGCATAGACGCTGCAACGATGCTTCGACCCCATCAACTAGGTTTTGGTGTCCCCCATGGCTGTGAAGCAGCAGCTCATGCAGCACGAGCCTATATAAAGCACCTCCCAGAAAATAAGGCATTAATTAAATTAGACTTTAAAAATACCTTCAACCAGGTAAAAGGGGATGTGGTACTGGAAGCAGTTCGAACAAGCTTTCCTTCTCTACTCCCCTTCGTCTCAGCAGGGTACAGTAGGGAATCGACGCTGCTGTTTGGGGAACATGAAGTTGTTTCTGCAGAAGGTGTCCAGCAGGGAGACCCACTTGCCCCTTTTCTTTTTTGCATGGCTGTTAAAGAGGTCACAAGCAGGTTGACCAGCGAACTCAACATCTGGTTCCTGGACGATGGCACCCTGGCAGGGGCACAGGAGTCCCTGCTAGAAGATCTACAGCTGGTGAAATCTAAGGGAGAGGAGTTAGGACTCACCCTAAACCCATTAAAGTGTGAAATCATCTCATCTAGCCAACCAACCATAGATGCAGTGCGAACCATATTGCCAGGAGCCCAAGTGATCGCTCCCATTGACAGTGTGCTGCTAGGGGCACCTCTGGGCTCGAGCGCCATTGAGGTAGTCCTCGAAGAAAAGCTGAACGACCTGAGGAAGATGGAGGGAAGAATAGGGGCTTTGGACGCCCACGATGCTCTGTACCTTCTCACAAGGTGCCTGGCTTTGCCCAGACTGACCTATTTCCTAAGGTTAAGGTGTGCTCCCTCCTTCGACAGCCCAAAATTAACAGAATATGAAACACTCCTAAGGTCAATAACCGTGAAAGTGTTAAACCTCTCCCTGCAAGATGACCAATGGGACCAAGCAACGCTCCCAGTTAGACTCGGGGGGATAGGTATTCGCAAGGCGACACAGTTAGCATTGCCGGCATTCTTATCCTCGACCAGTGCAACAGGTGAATTAGTTAAGGAAATACTACCGGAACACCTAAGAGACTTCATTGGGATTGATGATCCCAAATTCGCGAAAGGAGCCGGTCAGTGGGACACTCTTGTCAACTCTCATCCTCGACCGACTTTTCCAAATGACTGCAAACAGTCCAAATGGGATAGCCCCATAGTGGAGAACATCGCCACATCATTGCTGGAGGCAGCTTCCAGGAAGGACAAAGCGCGTCTTCTAGCTGTGCAAGCTCCCCATGCCGGGGACTTCCTGTTGGCAGTCCCTAGTTCCGCCTTGGGCACCCGCCTGGACCATCGGACCCTAAGTATTGGTGTTGCTCTGCGCCTTGCCGCCCCTATCTTCACCGAGCACCGGTGTATTTGCGGCCATGCACGGGCAGACCAATACGGCAGCCATGGTCTCATCTGTCGTAAGACACAGGGAAAGATTGCCAGACATGAAGCAGTCAATGACATCATCAAGAGAAGTTTGGCTTCAGCTGGGTGCCCAGCACAAAGGGAACCTCAGTTGTGCAGGCCTGACAACAGCCAAAAACGCCCAGATGGAGTCACCCTGCAGCCGTGGAGGGAAGGTAAACAGGTCGTGTGGGACTACACGTGTGCATCCACATTGGCTGATACCTATCTACCTTACAGCGCAGCTGAGGGAGGCGGGGCGGCCACCTTCAGGGAGACCCAGAAAACTAACAAGTACAGGGACCTAGAACGTTGTTACAGGTTCGTGCCCATAGGCTCTGAGACTCTGGGCGCCTGGGGTAAATGTGCACTTAAGTTCCTGAAGGAGCTGGGCGAGGAACTCATTGGGAAGACTAGAGACCCAAGAGCGGCCAGTTTTATGTTCCAGCGCCTCAGTGTCGCTGTTCAGAGGGGAAATGCGTGCTGTATCTTGGGTACGCACCCGACCCCCGAGGAACTGGACGAGGTCTTCGAACACTGATTGGTATATTGTTATATTGTTATATAAGTGTGTGTTTTCTGTAAACTGTAACATTGCAATAAAATCAAATAAAAAAAAAATAATAGGGGTGGTAGGAGAGGAAAAGATTAAAGTATTCAGTGAGAATCCACAAGTTCTTCTCTGAACACTATTTATTTTCTTCTTCGAGGATGTGGGTCCCTTTAATTAAACCAGTGGTGGTACCCCTATATATATATATATATATATATATATATATATATATATATATATATATATATATATATATATATATATATATATATATATATATATATATATATATATATATATATATATATTAGTATATTTTGGTAGCAGTTTTTCATGTAGACATATATTATTAAATATGACCGAAAAAGTAAGATTAATAATTCTAACACGAATTTTCTCAATCTTCCGTACATTTCTTTTCACTGTTGGAGGTAAATCAAAAATCAATTCTCCAAAATTCATTTTTATTTCTAGTCTGACACGACACGAGCGCGTTTCGTAAAACTTATTACATTTTCAAAGACTTTAGTTTACAAATACACAACTGAATAGAACTTACGCATCTCCGATTTTATATCTACATTTGAGTGAGGTGGATGGGGTGAGGTGGCATTAATAGGGTATTAATTTCATCAACACAAGACAGAACAAGAGGTGGTATTAATAGGGTATTAATTTCATCAACACAAGACAGAACACGAAACAATGGGTATTGAATAGAAGTGTTTGTAGAAAGCCTATTGGTCCATATTTCTTGATGCTTCTATATTGGAGCGGAGTCTTGAGGTGGGTAGAATATAGTTGTGCATTAATTGGCTGTTGATTGCTGGTGTTGACTTCTTGATGTGTAGTGCCTCGCAAACTTCAAGCCGCCTGCTATCGCTGGATCTATCGATGATTTCTGTGTTGTTTACTAGGATTTCTCTGGCGATGGTTTGGTTGTGGGAAGAGATTATATGTTCCTTAATGGAGCCCTGTTGCTTATGCATCGTTAAACGCCTAGAAAGAGATGTTGTTGTCTTGCCTATATACTGTTTTTTTTGGAGCTTACAGTCCCCAAAAGGGCATTTGAAGGCATAGACGACGTTAGTCTCTTTTAAAGTGTTCTGTTTTGTGTCTGGAGAGTTTCTCATGAGTAGGCTGGCCGTTTTTCTGGTTTTATAGTAAATCGTCAGTTGTATCCTCTAATTTTTGTCTGTAGGGATAACGTTTCTATTAACAACATCTTTCAGGACCCTTTCCTCCGTTTTATGAGCTGTGGAAAAGAAGTTCCTGTAAAATAGTCTAATAGGGGGTATAGGTGTTGTGTTAGTTGTCTCTTCAGAGGTTGCATGGCGTTTCACTTTCCTTCTTATGATGTCTTCGACGAAACCATTGAAGAAGCCGTTGTTGACTAGGACCTGCCTTACCCTACAGAGTTCTTCGTCGACTTGCTTCCATTCTGAGCTTTGGCTTAGAGCACGGTCGACATATGCGTTAACAACACTCCTCTTGTACCTGTCTGGGCAGTCGCTGTTGGCATTTAGGCACATTCCTATGTTCGTTTCCTTAGTGTAGACTGCAGTGTGGAAACCTCCGCTCTTTTCCATGACTGTTACATCTAGAAAGGGCAGCTTCCCATCCTTTTCCATCTCGTAAGTGAAACGCAGCACGGAACTCTGCTCAAATGCCTCCTTCAGCTCCTGCAGATGTCTGACATCAGGTACCTGTGTAAAAATGTCGTCAACATACATGCAGTATATGGCCGGTTTCAAGTTCATGTCGACTAAGACTTTTTGCTCGATTGTACCCATGTAGAAGTTTGCAAACAGCACACCTAGGGGAGAACCCATGGCGACCCCATCTACTTGCTTATACATGTGCCCATCCGGGCTCAAGAAGGGTGCCTCTTTAGTACAAGCTTGGAGTAGTTTCCTCAGAATATTTTCTGGTATGTCAAGAGGAGTACTGGCCGGATCAGGATACACTCTGTCGGCTATCATTCCGATTGTCCCGTCCAAAGGTACGTTGGTAAACAGCGTTGGTAAACTGTTTGCAAACTTCTACATGGGTACCATCGAGCAAAAAGTCTTAGTCGACATGAACTTGAAACCGGCCATATTCTGCAGGTATGTTGACGACATTTTTACACAGGTACCTGATGTCAGACATCTGCAGGAGCTGAAGGAGGCATTTGAGCAGAGTTCCGTGCTGCGTTTCACTTACGGGATGGAAAAGGATGGGAAGCTGCCCTTTCTAGATGTAACAGTCATGGAAAAGAGCGGAGGTTTCCACACTGCAGTCTACACTAAGGAAACGAACATAGGAATGTGCCTAAATGCCAACAGCGACTGCCCAGACAGGTACAAGAGGAGTGTTGTTAACGCATATGTCGACCGTGCTCTCAGCCACAGCTCAGAATGGAAGCAAGTCGACGAAGAACTCTGTAGGGTAAGGCAGGTCCTAGTCAACAACGGCTTCTCCAATGGTTTCGTCGAAGACATCTTAAGAAGGAAAGTGAAACGCCATGCAACCTCTGAAGAGACAACTAACACAACACCTATACCCCCTATTAGACTATTTTACAGGAACTTCTTTTCCACAGCTCATAAAACGGAGGAAAGAGTCCTGAAAGATATTGTTAATAGAAACGTTATCCCTACAGACAAAAATCAGAGGATACAACTGACGATTTACTATAAAACCAGAAAAACGGCCAGCCTACTCATGAGAAACTCTACAGACACAAAACAGAACGCTTTAAAAGAGACTAACGTCGTCTATGCCTTCAAATGCCCTCTTGGGGACTGTAAGCTCCAAAAAATCCAGTATATAGGCAAGACAACAACATCTCTTTCTAGACGTTTAACGATGCATAAGCAACAGGGCTCCATTAAGGAACATATAATCTCTTCCCACAACCAAACCATCACCAGAGAAATCCTAGTAAACAACACAGAAATCATCGATAGATACAGCGATAGCAGGCGGCTTGACGTTTGTGAGGCACTACACATCAAGAAGTCAACACCAGCAATCAACAGCCAATTAATGCACAACTATATTCTACCCACCTCAAGACTCCGCTCCAATATAGAAGCATCAAGAAATATGGACCAATAGGCTTTCTACAAACACTTCTATTCAATACCCATTGTTTCGTGTTCTGTCTTGTGTTGATGAAATTAATACCCTATTAATACCACCTCTTGTTCTGTCTTGTGTTGATGAAATTAATACCCTATTAATGCCACCTCACCCCATCCACCTCACTCAAATGTAGATATAAAATCGGAGATGCGTAAGTTCTATTCAGTTGTGTATTTGTAAACTAAAGTCTTTGAAAATGTAATAAGTTTTACGAAACGCGCTAGTGTCGCGTCAGACTAGAAATAAAAATGAATTTTGGAGAATTGATTTTTGATTTACCTCCAACAGTGAAAAGAAATGTACGAAAGATTGAGAAAATTCGTGTTAGAATTATTAATCTTACTTTTTCGGTCATATTTAATAATATATATGCGAACAAGCCTGAATGGTCCCCAGGACAATATGCAACTGATATATATATATATATATATATATATATTATATATATATATATATATATATATATATATATATATATATATATATATAATTTTAGTGTGTGTGTGTGTGTTTTGTTGTTTGAATATGACCGAAAGGGTAAGATTAATGATTCTAACACGAATCTTCAATATTTCTTAAGTTTTTCTTCACTGTAAAGGGAAGTTGAAAAATTAACTCTCCAAATGAGAGTCAACAGAAAACGGAACATGAGCGAGGCCCTACACATCAAGAAGTCCAGACCAGCTTATGTTCCTGAGGTAGGATCATTGGATCCTGTCTGTTCGCTCTTAGTTTTGAAGTGGGTTGAATTTAATGTGTTAGCTGGTTGCTGATTACTGCCTCGCTGATGTCCAGTTTTCTGCTGTCGTTATACTTGTCAAGTTTTTCAGTTCTGCTTGTCAAGATGTCTCTGGTGATGATCTCGTTCATTGTGGGTATTATATGCTCCTTGATGGAGCCTTCTTTGTAAATTATTAATCGCTTAGAGAGAGACAGACGTTGTTGTCTTGCCTAAATACTAAGATCTTTGTGGCTGACAGTCCCAAAAGATTGTAAACCCCTTACAAACTGTGTGAGCCCATAACCGGGTTCGTTCTGTTAAAGTGTCTTATAGTGTCTTCTCTGATCTAACCCTCCCCCCCCCCCCCAGTTCAATGGTAAGTTCTCAAGAATTGGCGGTAGCAAGTAACAGTGCAAAGAATTAAGGGAGGATAAACAATATGCAATTACACCTTCACCAATATATTATCTATAGCATTTTAACAAATATGTGCACTGTGTCGCTTTCACCCAGGACGCTCAATAGATCTGCATTGTTCTTCAAATCCCGACGAGTCCACGATGTTTGGATTGGCCCATGCTGAGGAAGATTAACTTGCCGCCGATTACCTTTGAGCGTGGACGACATGTATTTTTCCAATTACACGTCGTCCACGCTCAATGGTAATCACCGGCGAGTTCATGTTCCTCAACATGGGCCAGTCCAAACATTGTATCATCATGATGTTCCAATTCCCCACAGTCACTCTCCAGACATACACTGGCAGAGGGCTTCAGCAACACGCTGACAGGAGTCTCAAATAATCTTGTATAGGGGTAGCTAAAACCCTGGTAGAAGTCTCTAGGAACACACTAGCAGCACTTCTCAGCAGACGAATACTACTGTCGTATCGTAACTCCTCTTGACCAAACCCCGGTTACATCGGTTCATACAACACTATATAAGTCCTGCAGCTAACACCCTGCTACTACTGACGGCGGCCACTTCGTCCTCTCACAAGACCAAGTCAAGAGATCTGGACCGCCCAAGGTAAACTGATTTCCACAGCGTAATCGCCTCATCACGTCACCTCTGTGAACATAAAAGTCCTTAGCCAGACAGACAGTATACTGGGTGAACTTAGGATGGCAATCTTTCACCAGGGAATTGAAATTGTAATAGCATGCACATCCTAGATGGCACTGATATCGTTACGCCACCCACCAGAGGTCATCATCATCATCGACCTCACCTTCTAACTGAGGTATGACACAGGCGCCTTTCACCAACGCCAAAAGTTGCAGTTGTCTGCGTCTCACCTAACACCTGGGAGTTGCAGTGCAGGTCCATAGATGGCGCCGAAATTACCACTCCTC